>NC_042999.1:25113488-25139079 GCF_006345805.1 Octopus sinensis
CAAATCCTTTTCCTCCACTGGTATAACCAATGTCTTTCCTGCTGTCTCCTCCTCCTGCAACTCCTTCTCAAGCTTCTCTCCATCATTTCATCTTCATTCCTTCTGAATTCCTTCACAGCCTCTTTCTCTATCACTTGTATGTATGTGTGTGCGGCTCATATGTATGTATGTGTATGTATATGTATGTATGCATGTATTTATATATATATATTTTTATATCCGCGTATGCTTGCATATATGTATACATATATATATTTATATGTGTGACTATATATATGTATGTATGTGTGTGTATGTATGTATATATATATATGTATATAAATACATACATAAACATAGTAATACACATGTACACACACACGCACATACATACATCGATCCCTCCCTGGTGGGGTGTCTCCCTCGATATAGATGTGTCTCCTCAAGTGATTTCAAGAGATATCTCGCTAAAATAAACTCGCAAGATTTCTTCTTGGTCTTGGTATACAGAAATGCTAAATCGAGGTATACAGCTTCATTCTTATAGAAGATCCATGACAAATATCAGCTACAAAAAGAAATGTATACGTAATACAGTGATCGTTGCTAGATGTGTCAAAACATTTATAGTGATCAACAAAGATGCTCGTATCTTCCATCTCCCGTCTGTCATTAATCAAATATCCAACGAACACCGAGCCAGTGAACGTGCTTTATATATACATACATACATACATACATACATACATACATACATACATACATACAAACATACATACATACATACATACATACATACATACATACATACTACATACATACATACATATATATACATATAGGTATTAGCCGATGTTTTTAAAGCGATGAATAGCTTTGCGGAAACCATGGTACGCTTTGTTTTCTGACTTTATAATCATCTTAGAATCATCTCATAATAATGACTCGTATTACTACCTCAGTCCATCTAAATGTATATATTTGTCGTTACCTGTCATAAAAAGCCTTTTTTTATTTACAATGTGCATTTTTGTTGATTTTTCATATTTTACCCTTACATTTCTACGTGTATTTTATATTTTTTTTTGTAACATATATCTACTATATATATATATATACGTATACATATTGGAAGTGTCCGATTCTCATGAGCATGGTAGACAATATACTTCAGTGCATTGTCTCTTTATGATTAGAGTCTGTGGCTTCAAAAATATTGACAGAGTCATTTTGAATTTGGTGTTCGTCTCTGTGACAAGAATTCTCGCTGCTACTCTCTGATTCTGTTTAGGACCGGCAGTTTTAAAGTTGAAGGTAAAATATACCGTTCGCCTTTTTCTTGTATTATTATTATTATTATTATAGGCGCAGGAGTGACTGTGTGGTAAGTAGCTTGCTAACCAACCACATGGTTCCGGGTTCAGTCCCACTGCGTGGCATCTTGGGCAAGTGTCTTCTGCTATAGCCCCGGGCCGACCAATGCCTTGTGAGTGGATTTGGTAGACGGAAACTGAAAGAAGCCTGTCGTATATATGTGTATATATATATGCGTGTGTGTGTTTGTGTGTCTGTGTTTGTCCCCCTAGCATTGCTTGACAACCGATGCTGGTGTGTTTACGTCCCCGTAACTTAGCGGTTCGGCAAAAGAGACCGATAGAATAAGTACTGGGCTTACAAAGAATAAGTCCCGGGGTCGATTTGCTCGACTAAAGGCGGTGCTCCAGCATGGCCGCAGTCAAATGACTGAAACAAGTAAAAGAGTAAAAGAGTAAGAGTATTTGTTCGAATCAATTATACTTTGTCTCCCACTTCCCGTCTAGCTTGACACTCCCAGTTTGGACATTAATCTTTCTTTGACAATACCTACAATACTGATTGGCCGATTTTACTTCTGCCCTCTTCCACACTGAACTGCCTGTATTCCTGCTTTGTATGTTCACACCTCATTAACCCTTTAACATTCGGATTACTCTGTCAAATGTAATGCTTTTTTATTCACATTGCTTTGAATTAATCCCGCGTTATCTTGTAACTTCAAGCTTTTGATGATGTGATTGATTATTCTTACAATGGCATTGTAGAGTTAGTGTGAGAGGCCAGACCTAGTCAGTTTGAACATAAAGCAGATAGAATATTTGAGCCAAATACGTGAACATGAGCCTGTCTAACTACTACAGAGTTAAACTTCCTAATCTACGAACAGTCGAGGCTGCTAAGAAACTTAGGTACTAATAGGCAACCAAGGAATAGGATAAGAATCCTTGCAATATGTATCTACAACTGCAGGTATTAGCAAGGAGAACAGGAAAGACCTATCTTATGGAGAAGAAAGGAATAATTGAGTGAAAGGAATAATTGCGAAATGGACAGACGGAAGTGATGTGAGAATGGGAAAAGCAGAAGGTACAAGAATAACAGATAGTATGAGTTCATCGAAGGCAAAGAAAGGTTTTTGAAAATCACATTTTGACAGTTGTTTTCTTTTTACGCATCGCAGTGCTAAATGTTCTTCTCTCAGGAAATTTCACCCTGAAGGTTATTCAGACCTATGCTCCCCAAAATACGAGAAAGACGATGGAATCCACTTATACCGTAGTCACGGAGATTTCGATGCGAAGGTTGGAAAAGAAGGTCAAGGAAAGATATATGTTAGAAAGTTTGGATCGGGAGAAGAGGGGAACGTTTAGTTACTGTGGCAAAGGCAAGAAGACTTTACATTAAGAATATGTATATAAACTTGAAATATAAACAAAATATATGTATACATACATCAATTGTAAACAAAATATGCGTATATATACTTCAAATGTAAACTATATATATATATATATATATATATATATATATATATATATAATATATATATATATATATGTATTATATATGTATATGATAATGAATTAATTGCATTAAAAATATATATAATATACATATATATATGTATATATCTATATGCGTATATATATATATGAATATCTATATATCCATCTATCTATGTATGTATCTATCTATCTATTATCTATCTATCTATCTATCAATCATCTCTCTCTCTCTCTCTCCATATATATATATATATTTATGAATATCTATGTATCCATCTATCTATCTATATATCTATCTATCTATCTATTTATCTATCTATCTATCAATCATCTCTCTCTCTCTCTCCATATATATATATATATTTATACACACACACACAACACACACACACACACACACACAACACACACACACACACACCACACACATATATATATATATATATATATATTATATATAAGCACTTCATATGTAAACAAAATGTATTAATAGATACAAATCTGTTCTGCAGCTGTAAATCCTGAAATGGTAATCTGTGGCGTATTTAAAAAGGAATTATATTAAAAATTAAAAGGAAAAAGTTATATTTGAAAAGATTAAATCAACATTTTTGGCAGCTTCTGAAGCTCTAATGTTTAAAACAGAGACATCCGAAGACCAGAAAGCTTAATAATATGTTAAAACTGAACTATGTTGATAACGGAGTGTTTCAAAGGAGAAACAGAGAGAGAGAGAGAGAGGAGAGAAAGAAAGAGGGGGATAGAGATAGCTAGATAGATAGAGAGAGGGAGAGGGAGGAATAGAAAGATAGATAGAGAGATTGAGAGAGAAAGATTGAAAGAAAGATCGGTAGAAATAGAAAGGCTAAAATCGAAGGGAATAGAAGTGAAGAAATAAAATGAACGCACAACAGAATATAAATGAACCAATATTATTTGTCATAACTTGTAATTATGTGTGTATGAGTGCGCGCGCATGTGTATGTGTGTGTGTGTCTGTGCATGCGTACGCATCTATCTATCTATCTATCTATCTATCTATCTATCTATCTATCTATCTATCTATCTATCTATCTATCTATCTATCTATCTATCTATCTATCTATCTATCTATCTATCTATCTATCTATCTATCTATCTATCTATCTATCTATCTATCTATCTATCTATCTATCTATATGTCTATCTATTTTTCTCCTTTTACGATCCCTTTTGATCGAAAACCTACGCCACCTTTTTTTTTCATCCCCCAAAAGAAAAGCTCTACCTTGTAACTTGTCCCATCTTTGTGCAGCCCTGTGTGACCAATAAAGAAACTTATCTATCTATCTATCTATCTATCTATCTTCGTCCTTTACTCTTAGTGGGGGATTGGAATGCTACCTTGGACACGCATGTAGACTACGTGGGTAGAGATAGGAATAGACGGGGATGCAAATGCCTCAGACCCTGATCAGACGCTTCAACTGTCTGACAGGTTCCGACTAGACCACCCGAATGCGCCAACGTGGACATGGAGCAACCGCATCGGGTCGTCGAGATCGTATCTAGATAGGATACTGTGTAGGACAGTAGACAGAGATAGCATAGGATGTCCACAATTCCACATAGTCAGCTACACGGATCACAAACTTGTGACATGTACGCTAGACTTAGGTAAGACACTTAGGCAGGGTCCCGGATACTGGAAACTAAACGCGTCTTTCCCATCGAGACAGGTTTTCAGAGACCGGATTAGCACACTAGTAAAGAGGGCTTTGACGGGAGCCCTCAAGAGAGCAGTAAAAGCAGAAGCGATTAGGTACAGCAAAGCACTAGCCATAGATAGAAATAGAGTAGAGGGTGAGCTAGTTAAGAAGCTAGAAGAGGCAATTAGAAGCGGCATCGCATCCGACGTTTTGGCGGCGAGGTTGGCCCTCGACCAACACTTCAACGCCAAACACGAAGGATGTGCTGTCAGAGCTAGGATGCGTGCTCTAAGGAACGAAGGTGTTGGAGCCGCGAGAGAGGCCCGGGTGGCAGAGGCGCAACAGGGCAACAAAGCCACCATTCGGTCCCTGGTAGATGAACAGGGGCGCGAATTGCTCGAGCCAAGTAAAATGTGTGAGCCTTTCGCAGCATTTTTCCCGATTTTTCCCGACTGTTCGAACGAGTGGAGGGCAAGAACGTAGGGTGGACTTCAGTGCCTACCTACATAGCCTACCACGACTCTCGACAAGAAAGGCAGGGTGCGGCGAAGGTGCCATCACGGCGGCGGAAGTGCAGGAAGCGATGGCAGAATGCTCGAGGGACAAATCACCACCGGTTTGGATGGTCTACCCTACGAGCTTTACAATTGTATGCCAGACTTGTTTGGAGATCTCTTGGCGGCGGTGTACTGCAACTGGCAGCAAAACGGGAGCATTCCTGGTTTTGTGAGCCGAGGAGCGTAACACTGCTGAAGAAAGATCTAAACAAGGGAAATGTAATAGATAACTTTAGGCCCATCACTCTGCTTAATGCAGACTTGAAAATTTTGGCCAAGTGCTAGCCAAGAGGTTGGCGCTTGTCATCGAGAAACTGGTCGACAAGGCGCAAACATGCGCCGTGCCAGGCCGGACCATCCATGACAACCTCCACCTGATGCGCTACATCATAGACAGGGTAGTTAACGAACCTGGCATGGGTGGGGCGCTGATTAATTTGGATCAATCGAAAGCTTTCGATAGGGTGGACCATCGATACTTGGAGGCGGTCCTCGGAGCGGCTGGCTTCGGTCCCGTCTTCCGCGGCTGGATAGCCGCTTTGTACAGAGGCATCCGTTCGGTAATTCGCGTGAATGGACATCTATCGAGACCCTTCGACATCGCACGTTCGGTCCGTCAGGATGCCCCCTCTCGTCGCTTCTATACGTATTGACTCTCGAGCCATTATTGCGGAAGCTGGCAACCTTGAGAGGCATCCCGCGAGAACTGGGATGCGGGACGAGCGTGTCTGCATACGCGGACGACGTCACCGTCATAGTGTCTAGCCACGAGCACATCGAGCAGGTCGGCGCGACACTGAAAAACTACGAAGCGGTGACAGGAGCGAAAATCAACCGGGAAAAGTCAGTGGGCTTGCGACTAGGCACCTGGAAAGCAAGCCCATGCCGTCCACCAGCGCCTCCGTCGTGGGACGCTGGACCGACGGCCCGGTTGAGTTGCCTCGGGGACTGGTTTGGTCCGGACCTCCAAGTGGAGAAAACTGGAACGAGATAACGAGTAGGTTGGTCACTCTCGCCCGGCAATGGGCCGAGAGGAAACTGTCCCTAAAAGGTCGGGCGGAGGTGGCGAACACGTACATCGCGTCCGTCATCTACTACCGCCTGACCGTCGTACCTTGTCCCGACCCTACCATCACCAAACTACAACGCATTCTCTTTCGCTTCTTGTGGAAAGGATGCGTCCCG
This sequence comes from Octopus sinensis, assembly GCF_006345805.1. Classification (NCBI taxonomy): domain Eukaryota; kingdom Metazoa; phylum Mollusca; class Cephalopoda; order Octopoda; family Octopodidae; genus Octopus; species Octopus sinensis. The sequence continues at coordinate 25,119,720 of NC_042999.1, forward strand.
ATGGTCAGGCGATCCATTTGCTGTCAACACCCGTTAAAAGGAGGGTTGGGCATGCCGTGGTTGATGATGCGCAGACACGCGCTGAGACTGCAACATCTCCGGCTCTATGTAGACGACGGTGAACAGGTGTGGTCGCCGTTTGTGAGGCACGCTTTCCCGCAGCTCGTCTCCATGACCGAACTGCAGTCGTGGATCAAAAAGAGGCCGAGGAAGGGCGAATGGCACCGCGAGTGTCGCGTTGCTCTCAAGCAACTCTGCCGTCCTGGGTCGACCTTGAGTGACTTCAACACAACCAAAGCATTCTATAGGGGTTTAGTGGAGGGAGGTACGACGACGAGCTCGGGGCGAACCTGGACGTCGACGAGGAGTACCTGACCCGCCTGTTCAGGACGACTTTCGGGCCAGGGCCCATGACAACTTCCAGAGATCCCTGGCCTGGCAGTGCTACCGAGAAGCGCTACCCGTTCGGGATAAGCTCTACAGACACGGCTCGAGAAACACGGGGCCGACCTGCCCGAGATGCGGTCAGAGCGACGAAACCGTTCCGCACGCACTCGTGCAGTGTCCAACAATTTCCGACCTGTGGGCTTATGTCGAACAACTGCTGTCACGTGTGGGACGAGTTGGTTATCAGCTGAGTCTATCGCCAATATTGTCACGCCTCCTTCCTTCAAACGGGAAGGAAGAGCTATTTTCATCATCCTTGTGGCTATGGCGAAAGAATATATCTGGTGGACGCGTCTGAAAGGAGGATTGAACAAACACTTTCCTCTCTGGTCAATCTCATCACTTCAACTTCTTCAAGTACCACTTGAAAAGGAAAGTGAGAGTAGGGAGGCAAGTTTTGTCTAGCGAATGTTTTAAAAAAAGATGGGTGAATGTAGCAAGAATGGCACGTATGAATGACGAAACCACCTTGAGCATGATCCTATGAACCCAGAAATTGAAAACAGAGAGTTGCTTATTCGCAAAAAAAAAAAAAAAAAAAAAATATAACATGTGACTCCATTGCCCGAGGTTACCGTGGTCTTTTCCGTAGGCTTTTCTTTCCACGGGTAAACCTCACCTGTCCTCCCCTTTACACTTCATATTGACATTTCTGTGATAACGATCCCTATTGATCAATTTTTTTTCCACTCCCCCCTTTTTTTTAACCCTCCTTTTTTTTGTCCTCTTTCTCTCCTTTTACGATCCCTTTTGATCGAAACTCCCCCTTCCTTTTTTTTTTTTTTTAAACCTTCAAAAGAAAAGCTCTACCTTGTAATTTGTTCTATCTGTGTGCAGCCCTGTGTGGCTAATAAAGAAACATATCTATCTATCTATCTATCTATCTATCTATCTATCTATCTATCTATCTATCTATCTATCTATCTATCTATCTATCTATCTATCTATTTACACTGTCGATCGATGTGTTTCAAATATTAGGTTAAATATTCCTCAAATCATTCCCTACTATCTCGAAAATATAAGGAAGCTGGCAATAAATAATGGATTCCAAGATAAGCAGTGTCTGAATGGAAGATGATATTGTCAGGCTAAAGCGTTTACATCATCCACCGAACACATGCAGACACACAACGGGCTTATAGTTACTTTACATCAAATTCTCTTCCACATGTCCGTCAACAACATGTCTGTTTTTGCCCCTATGCGAGGCAATTTTATTTTAATTCTCTCGCAATGAAGGACTAGTTGACGAGTTAGTTAGAGACAGCTGAGTTAGTTAGAGACAGCTGATGAACTGGGGATTTTTCCTGTGTGGTTTGTCCTGTACCTTGTTTTTCTGTTGTAAAAAATAATGTTTTTCCCGTTTCCGTTTCGTCTCTGTTTTTTTTTGTTGTAAAAATATGGCTTGCCCGTTTTCGTTTTTCGTTGAGTTCTACGTCTAGTTGCAGTGTCCTGTACTCACGTATATATATTATATATGCATGTATATATACATGTAGATGTATGCATGCATATATTTTATTTATTACAATTATATATATATATATATATATATATATATATATATATATATATACATACATACATATATATATTTACACATATATATATATATAATATATATATATAATATATATATATATATATATATATACATATATAATATATATACATACATATTATATATACATACTTATATAGGTTGTCCCAAAAGTCACTGACGGGTTTTAAGTTTCGATAATTTCCTTAACTTTACAAATAAATGCATGAAATTTTGATACAACATAAAGGACATAATGGAAATTAATATGCAGAAGTCAAAGTTTCCAACATCACTATATCACATATGAAAATTTTGATCGCTGAAATGACAGCCATTTTCAGCTTCGCATGCCCGTGCTCTTTCCAAAATTTGCACCATAAAACCCTCAAGAGTTTCAGACCGCTCTTCTCTGATTTCTTTATTGATGTTCTCCTTCAGTTGCAATAGAAAAATCAGAGAAGTGGGGTCTGAAACTCTTGAGGGTATTATGGTGCAAGTTTTGGAAAGAGTCCGGGCTTGAAAATCCGAAGATATCTGCCATTTAAGCGATGTCATTTTTCGCATGTGATGTGGTGGTGTTGTTAAATTTGACTTCTGCATATCAATATCCATTATGTTCTTCATATTGTATCAAACTTTTATGCATCTATTTGTAAAGTTAAGGAAGTTATCAAAAATTGAAACCCATCAGTGACTTTTGGGACACCCTTTATGTATATACATGTATACATCCTTGTGTATATGTGTGTGTATGCGGGTGAGTGTGTGTGAAGGTGTGTACGAGTGTATATATATGTGCGTATATCAACTTGATCACCTTGACCGAACAGTCCGTTAGGCGTCCATTTGACACCGCTGGTCACGGCACGGTGTCCACTCCTCTCTGGATCGCGCCTTTCTCATCCACGTGATCCCAATCGTCCTCCTGAAATCGTGACTCCACCGTCGTGGAGGTCTTCCGAGTGGTCTTTTCCGCTCACGCGAGTACCACTCGACAGCTGCGTGCGTCCACCGATTATCGGTGAGCCGGGCGACGTGTCCAGCCCATCTATACTTGCTGCGTGTATACTCTGCGATGACATTATATATATATATATATATAATATACACATATATATATATATATGTATGTATATGTATGTATCGATATATAGATGAATGTGTGTATATATATATATATATATATATATATATAAATAAATGAAAGAATGGAGTTGAACGACGAATTAACAAAATTAACAAAATCTTCTCTCTCTCTACATATATATATATAGAGAAGAGAGAAATAGAGAAGGATAGAGGGAGAAAAAGAGGGAAGGAGAGAGGGAAGAAAGAGAGATATAGAGGGAGAGAAAGAGAGAGGGAGAGGGAGAAAGTGAAAATTAAAGTGGCCGATGGAAATATATACAAACGCACACAAATATTCAAGGTGAAAAACTCCACGTATTACTCCGTTAGCGTTTACAGTGATACACTCACTCACACGCACACACACACACACACACACACACACACACACACACACACACACACACACACACCACACACACACACACACTCGCAAACACAGGCACAGATACACATACACACAAACACAGGTACATATACACAGACACATTCACGCATACAGAGGCATATATATGAACAGACGTACATATTTATAGTTTTTAAAAATATATTATAGTTTTTCAGATTGATCAATACTTAGCTAAAACGTCAAAAAGTGGGCTTAAAGGAATATATAATTTTTTTTATTGTTAAAGTTTATCCGAGTTTCCGTAAGGGCACGATTTTAGATCGTATCATGAAATCACTAACAATACTTTATGTTTTCCTTAAGTATGAAATCCTGTAACCCGAAGAATCCGTAACGTGATGGGATGCGTGTATATGCGTGTGTGTGTATGTGTGCGTGAGAATAGTTATATATATCGCATGTGTATCGTTGGCGATTTTCTTTAGCCCTCTTCCCTTCCATGGACTTTTCCTTTTTTTATGTTTCTGATGAAGAGCTTCGCTCGAAACGTTAAATCCTCCTTATTTCTTTCCTTTCCTGAGCATCCAATAACACTTGTTCCACGTCCTCGCGTTGTTGCGTTTTCTCTTTGTTCATGTTTGGAGTAACTCTCTCTCTCTCTATATATATATATATATATATATATATCACGTGATCACGTGACCGACAGGCTATCAAATGTTGCTACACATCGCTGGTCACAATGTGCTTCGCATTGTTTTAGCCTTCAAGGACACCACCCCGATGGCTAAGCGTGCAGGCCTACAGAAGAAAGAGTGAGAGAAAGTTGTGACGAAAGAGTACAGCAGGGATCGCCACCAGCCCTGCCAGAGCCGCGTGAAGATTTAGGTGTTTTCGCCCAATAAACACTCACAACGCCCGGTCTGGGAATCGAAACCACGATCCTACGACCGCGAGTCCGCTGCCCTAACCACTGGACCATTATATGTATAACTGTGCGAAAGTCACTGATGAGGATAAATCAAATCCGACATTATCGATAATATATCTCTGTCCCGCTTGCGCTAGGAAGCTAGTTTCCCTTGTCAGTCATTAGATAAATGCTTCCCGTGGCTAAGAGTTGCTCTGACTTTTATTTCTAGCAATGTGGTGCTGACTAGTACCCATAATCACCTTATTGACGCCTATACTTTTGCCTTTTGGCTGTAAATTGCAAAACCCCATCTTAATAATTTATATGTATATATATATATATATATATATATATATATATATATATATATATATATACGACGTATTTATTTATTTTCTTATGTTTGTATGTGTATATTCGGAACGGTTCCCTTGTGATCCTTCTATTTAGGTACAGAGTTTCTATCACTTCAATATTCAATATTTCCTTCCCTTTTCTTTTTCAAGATTATAGACATTGGTTTGAAGGATATATACTCATTATTTCTTGCACGTCGAGCGATAATACGAATGTTCTTTTTCGCTCCTGGATACATGTAAATGAAGTTTGTGAAATATAATGATGTAATAAATATCTCTAAAATGAGACACTGACACCTAGAATGTCTTTTAATATAGAGGCTGCTTGATACAGAATTATATAGGAGTCTAAACAACAATAATCATAAGAACAACAGCAACAACAGCAATGCTGACAGACCAAAGAGGCGATGGATATTGAAAACTTGTACAAAGCTAAACCAAATACTTTGCGGTTGTTATTTGCATGTTTTTACGATTTGTGTTTCATTGAGGCCAATGGATTCCAAGATAGGCAGTGTCTGAATGGAAGATGATATTGGCAGACACACAACGAGCTTATAATATCTTTACATCAAATTCTCTTCCACATGTCCGTCAACAACATGGAATAACGTCTTTACTCAGTGACCTACATTGTGTGATCGAAACCGGAACTCTCTTTCTGCTTATGTTCTATGAGAGCTTTCAGGATCGATAAAATTAGAAAACCTAAGACATTGGTCTTGTTTAAATCATTGGACTCCGGCCATCGTGGGGCACCACTTTGAAGGGTTTTAGTCAAATTGACGTCAGTGATTAAACAAAAAAGGTTGGCACTTGTTCTATCGGTCTCCTTTAGCTTATTGTTAAGTTGCAGGGACATAAACAAACCAATACCAGCGGCCAAACGGTTGTGGGGGACAAACACAGACCTCCCACACCCATACACGCACTCACACAACACACATAAAAATATAACATACGACAGGCTTCTTTCAGTTTCCGTCTACTAAATCCGTTCACAAGGCTTTGGTCGGCTGGGGGCTATAATAGAAGGCATTTGCCTAAGATACCCTGCAGTGAGACGGAACTCGAAACCATGCGGTAAGGTAGCAAACTTCTTACTTTACAGTTAAACCTGCCCCTATCACAGCCGTGTCTGCACATTATGCTAATTAAATTGACTTAAAATCTTATTGAAGACAAAGTTCTTTATCCCTGAAATTTTTCGCCAATATAAGAAACAGCAGCATAAAAAGTGCGTGTAAATCGAATATTTCTCACCGATTTATATTTAAAGTCATGTGGCATTATCCCTTGCTAATAGTAACATTGAAAGGATTTGTATCACCACTTTCTGTAAATGCCACTTTCTGAAAGAGAAAGATAGATAGATTGAGAGAGAGGGCGAGAGAGAGAGAGAGAGAGGGGGAGGGAGAGAGAGAGAGAGAGAGAGAAGAGAGAGAGAGAGAGAGAGAGAGAGAGAGAGAAGAGAGAGAGAGAGAGAGAGAGAGAGAGAAAGAAGAAATCAAGAGCAATACTTGACTGGTATTTTATTTATCGACTCCGGAAGAATGAAAGACGAAGTTGGCCCCAGTGATTTTGCACGATGTGTACTGACACGACAAATATGGCCAAGACGTACAAACCGTAGCCATGACCAATCTACCAAACCCGTGTGATGCGTCATTAAAAACCAACATTATCTCTTCATAACAGCCACAGGAATATCAGAAATGGTATCGGGCTAAGCAGAAAACCTTTTCCAAATTTGGTATGACTGGATGTTTGAATTCAAGTCGCCTGAAAGCTGCTTTTGGTTTTTATCTATTGGAGTGGATGTAATAAGTATCAGGCTGGTTATGAAAGCGGATGTAAGCAATTATTTGTGCACATATCATCTTCAAAATCTTTCAGTGATTGTAAAAACCAAAATTTATCTAATTCAGTATTTGCCTTTATAAAATCAAACTTCAAATAATTTGTGCCAGTATAGTAAATATAAATATCGATCCTCCACCATAGAAAAGGAGAAAAAACTCAATATGATATTATGTGCACCACACATGCACACATATATGTATGTATGTATGTATGTTATGTATGTATGTATGTATGTATGTATGTATGTATGTATGTATGTATGTATGCAAGTATATGTATATGTATGTATGTATGTATGTGTGTATGTATGCGTGCAAGTATATGTATATGTATGTTATTATGTATGTATGTATGTATGTATGCAAGTATATGTATATGTATGTATGTATTTATGTATGTATATATATTTTGCTTAAACAAACACAAAACAAAACTGTACGTTTTCATAAATAAATACATACACATACATACACATACATATATACATACATACATACATACATACATACATACATACATACATACATACATACATGTAGGTATGTACGTACGCACATACATAAAAACATGGATGCATGCATATATACATATACATACGCACATATATCTGTATGTATACATAGATTAAAGTGTACACATGCTTGCATGTGTGTGTGTATGTACTTGTGTACGGGTATGTATTCATATCTATACCTAGTGAATGAAATTATATATTTCAATGACAATGTATCTATTTGTATGTACTCCATATAGAGGAACCATACTTATAGAATAAACTTTAAATATAGACGTACACGTACATGGATTCATACTTTTGTACAGCCAATCTATCTATATTTATATATATCTGTCTATTTACCTATCTGTCTCAGTGTTGTTGCACATACACGCATGTATATATATATATATATATATATATATATATATATATATATATATATCAAACTACAACAAACATGCATCTACATGAAAATGTATACGCTTCGTTTGTTTTGTGCTTTTCTCAACATGTACACAATGAAATAAATTCGGTTATTTTTGCTTCTTCCACTGCAAAGAAATTCGTTTCCTACAAACATCAAAGAAATTTCGTTTCTTTCAAATCTGGTTTTCTTCCCTCTTCACAGTCTCAAGGTAATATCAAAGTGAATTGTAAAAAAACAAAACAAAATAACAATTCTTTGACAGGGGGAATAAATTGAAGGTAATCTGCTCTTGAAAGTTTTCTTACATTCGGTATTCAGTATTGATCATACATACATACATACATACATACATACATACATACATACATACATATTCATACATACATACATATTCATATATATATATATATATTATATATATATATATATATATATATATATATATATATATAACATACATTACATACACCTTCATAACATCTATAAATATATTCTTTGTTAGCTATCTCTTTCTCCATCAATATATCACTAACGTAGCATAATTCTCCTTTACTCATTCTCCTCTTTTTCTCTGTCTATATCATCTATCTATCTATCTTATCTATCTATCTATCTATCTATCTATTATCTATCTATCTATTTATCCATCTCGCTCTCTCTCTCTCTCTCTCTCTCTCTCTCTCTCTATCTATCTATCTATCTATCCATCTATCTATCTATCTATCTATCTATCTATCTATCTATCCATCCATCCATCCATCCATCCATCCTCTTGTCTGTCTCTTTGCCTGCCTGCCTGCCTGCCTGTCTGTCTGTCTGTCTAGCAATGAAATCTTGTCAGAACAGAAATACTCTGAAATGACATTACAAAAAAAAAAATCTCATAAGTTAAGTATAGTGTTAGCTGATACGAGAGGTAACATTTGTATGGACACCCGAGGTCATACATATGTATTTATTTGAGATATCATTGCTATACGCAGGACCAGATTTAAACCATGGGGGGTCCGGTGTACTTCAAATTCTGTGCCCCCCCCCCGATATACAAGAATTAAAATCAAGGAAAATTAGCAAATTTAGATCTCAAAATTCATTTATCACATGTAATTGTATTTGATTAGTTAGCAGAGAAAGTTTAAATAAACGACTGAAAAAAAATGTCGCTTCAGAGATAAACTGTTTAAAATTCCATTTTTTTTCTCACTCATTCACCAGCAATGTTTAACTTTTCCTTCATTGTGAAAAGTACAATGTAGTTGGGAAGAGGGGGGGGAAATTTTTTTCCTTTAATGCGAGTTAGAAATGTTTCATAAAAGGGAAAATATATAATTTTAATGGTTGTTTTATTGTTCCAAAGGCACGATAGGTGTGGTTGTGTGAGGGGAGAGACAAACATTTAAAAGACATGGATTTAAAAAAAACAAAACATTTGCGTTAAAAAAAGCTTCCCTTCATTGTTTTGCAATGCATGAAAACAAGGGAAAATCCTGACAAAGTTGGGGGAAATTCCAACATATATGGGATCGCTACTCCGAAAGAATTCCGTTTCTCCATCAGATGACAACACATGAGTTCTTTGAGCCTAAGAAAGAAAAGAATTTGGATTGTTAAACACCAACAATTATATAGATGTTTTATTAGCATCTTCAATTACATCTGGGTCAAAGGTGAGAAAAATTTCTTGAAAATTCAGTACCTGTTACTTGACTGTTTCAAACTGCCTCAACTGCAATAACAGGAATGGTGGCCAATGGTTACTCCCAAAGATGATGCAAGAGTACAAAATGGTGATGCAATACATGCAATGCAATAGTTTCGAGCAAGTAGTGAGAAAATAACAAGAAATTGTTAATTACTCATTTTGCCCCAGATACCAGTTTTGCCTCACCCTTTTGTAGCTATTTCAAGTATGTGTCAAAATGACGATAAATTGTGAAAAAAGAAAGAAAGAAAAAGAGTCGCTTTAATGAAACGAAAAGCATGTGAGAATAAAAGAAATAATTCTAAAGCTGAAAAAATGCTTTGAGCTGTTGAGAGATGTAATTTTATGATTAAAACTAAATTCAAAATTTAAATTTTGAAACATATTATATACCAGTTTTCAATACCTTACTGAAATAATGAAGTTTACAATGGCAATATATGTGTGTGCGTATTTGTATGTGTATGTGTATGTGTATGTGTGTGTTTTTTTTTTTTTTGTGTGTGTGTGTTGTGTGTGTGTGTATCTTTAATTGCCAGTGGTCAGTCTAAGGTCACTGCTTAGTCATGCGTTGAAAGAAGGAATTTGAAGTAGAGACAATGAATAACATCTTCCTAGCAATCTCTTCACCTTTATACACATCCATACTCTCTCTCTCTCTCACAGACTGACACACACACACACACAACACACACACACATACGCAAGCGTACACACACAAGCATACACAAACACACTCTGGAATACATACAATTTTTGGAGTGTCCAAAAATGTCCAAAAAGGAACTACAATTAATTCCCATGGAAATTAATTGTACCTGATTTGGCACTGGGTAAATAAGGGATTTTTTAATTGAATAAACTGATGTCACTAAAGTAGATAAAACTAACTATGGTTATTCATCGAAAAAGAGGATCCATTACATTTTTTAAGATGTTTGTAAAACATCTATATAATTGCAAGTTTGCTGTGATGTGCCGCCTGTATTGAGTGCTACATACCTGCATAGCAGGGGCCCCTATATTTAGTGGATACTCGGGGCAATCGCTTACTTTAGATTGGTACTTTTTTATGGGTTCAAAGTAGACCTCGAATGGTTTTGATTTCCGAGTAATTACCGTGTGAAATTATTTTTCTAAACAAATATTTGATGGTCTGATATATTTTACAGTAATATTCACTAAAGTTTAGTAAAATTAATGATACGTATTATTGTCTAAGGACTCGTTGGGGGTCATCTTAAAAAGCTTACCTTATGCAATGTATATTCTATATTTATAGATAGCAGGTTGTGATTTGTGGAACAAATGGCTGCTGTTTCTAGCAAGTTGAATAACCCTGTAATGATTTCTTCGCTGACTCATGTTTCCTCGTGTTTATATTATTTGATAGTTTGATGATACATATTTTCTTGGCGTTCTTCCTTTTATTTTCTCCACGATTGTTTATAACAGTTTTCGTTTAAAGCAGAACTCTGGAGCTTTTACGTTTTTTGTTTGTGTATAATGCCAGGGTTACTGACGAAGCAGAGCTGGAACGATTGAAATAGATAGTGTGTAAGAATACCATCGTATGGTTGGTAATTTAAAGCCTGTCGTAGGCGTTGAAATGCTGTTGTTTAACCGTACGTCAATATTTATCTACCAGGCATATGATCAAAGGCATACCAGCCGAGGCCATCATGTATATCAAGAGCGCATCAGACACTACATTATCTAAGGAGTATTTTTGTTCCTAAAATGGTTCTTGTTAAAATCCCAGGACAACCCATATCAAAGAGATTTATAATCAAAGACATTCCAGCCGTGACCATCAAATAATTCTAAAATTTAGAGAGTGTCTTCTCCTAAGACGATTGGTTTGGATTTGGAAGAGATATGACTGTTATTTCTATCAACTTAAGTGTGTCCTCATTAACGCTATTAACATTATTTTATAGGCGTTATTTTACGTTATTTCACGTTATTTTACGTTATTTCACGTTATTAATTAAAAGAAACAAAAAAAAAAAATCATGCCTGAGAAATTAAATTGTGAAAAAATAACATCCAAACCCAAAGAAGCTTTTCTTGTCTCTCTATAACACTAAAGAGATTAGAATTAATTGCCGTATGATGGAGTTTGAAGACAGTTAAGAGATAAATATATTTTAAATCACTGAGGTGTAAATCTTCTGTCACAGATACTTGTACATATGTCCTATATGGTTGAGGCAAGAAGGCTGATTGTAGAGGGAACCATGAATTCAAATCTGAAAATGAAAAGTCCTATGGTGTGTGACTTTCATACATCTGGGTCCAACTCCTGCATCAGTGTGGTTCATTCATTGAACTTGGAAGTTACACCTGAATCGCAATATCTCACCAGATTTCATCAGCTGCTAAGAATTAGTAGTAATTCTTCTTCTTCTTCTTCTTCTTCTTCTGCTTCTTCTTCTTCTTCTTCTTCTTCTCTTCTTCTTCTTCTTCTTCTTCTTCTTCTTCTTCTTCTTCTTCTCTTCTTCTTCTTCTTCTTCTCTTCTTCTTTTCTTCTTCTTCTTTTCTTCTCCTCTCTCTTTTCTTCTTCTCTTCTTCTTCTTCGTTCCTCCTCCTCCTCCTTCTTCTCATTATATTATTATATTATTATTATTATTATTATTATTATTATTATCGTTAGCACACCAGACAGAATGCTTAGCATTATTTAGTCTGTCTTTATGTTTTGAGTTGAAATTCCGCCGAGGTCGACTTTCATCCTTTCGGGTTCGATGAAATAAGTAACAGTTGAACACTGGGGTCGATGTGATCGACTTACCCGTCGCTGAAGATGTACTACAGTGTCAGCTGTTCACTACCAGTGAACTAAGGTATCACCCCTTATTTTTCGAACACTTTCCGGAGTATTCGAGCGGTGCAAGCAGTGCTGTTTTCTGTAAGTGCTCCATCCTTATTGCAGCCCCTATTTGTTCCATGCACTTCTCAAGATTTTTACTCACTGTTCCCAGGGCTCCGGCAATTATTGGTACTACTACCACCTTTTCAGCGACCACAACTGCTTAACCTCTCAAGCTAACCTGTCATATCTATCGACTTTTCTTTCTTCCTTATCGCATGCCTTATTGTCAGCTGGGAATGCTATATCTATGATCCAGCATAGTTTGTTTTCTTTCTCAATTAAGACTATGTCCAGCTTCCTATTCTCTATCTCATGGTCGCAATGAATCATAAAATCCCATAGGATTTTTGCATTATCATTTTCAATGATGCCTTCGGGTTTATGGTCGTACCAATTTTTTTCTCTGTCAAGTCCATACTTGTTGCAAAGTGTCCAACGGACAACCCTTGCTATATTTTCATGGCATCTCATATATTCCTTCTGGGCTAGTGGTGTACGTTGACTTGTAATATGCCACACGGTTCCACCATTTTGTCCACAAATTCTGCACTTTCACTTTCTGATCTATTGTCTATTCTGTATTTTATGTAATATGTTTAGTGCTTGCTCTTGGGTAGCACAGATTACGGCCTCCGTTTCCAATTTTAAATAACTTTTAGTCATCCACAGCCATTTTATTATTATTATTATTATTATTATTATTATTATTATTATTATTATTATTATTATTATTATCAACTAAGGTTTTGTTGGAAATCCTGAAGCGTTGCATGGGTAGTGGTATTTGTAGCTAGATTCTACGGTACCATGCTGTTTTTTCAGCTAATACTTTCCCAATTATTCTGACTGTGCCAAGGACGGAGGGGGGGAACATATAACAGCTCTAGTGGGCACTCTATTCCGATTCCCTTCATATTCTTCTTCATGCCTTCTGATATTGACCCCAAGGACCCAACAATATTTGGCACCTTACTACTACTACTACTACTACTACTACTACTACTACTACTGCTGCTGCTGCTGCTGCTGCTGCTACTACTACTACTACTACTACTACTACTACTACTCTGGTGAGCTGAACGAATTATTAGTAGGCAGTACAAAACGCTTAACGGCATTTCTTCTAACCTTAAATTCTACCGAGGTCGACTTTGCCTTTCATCCCTTTGGGGCCGGTAAAATAAGTACCAATACAGTACTGGGGTCGGTCTAATCGACTAGCGAGACCCTCCTTTCGCTCCTGCTTCTGATCCTCCTCTTACTCCTCTTCTTCCCCATCCTCTTCATCCTCCTCCTCCACCTCCTCCTCCTCCTTATGATAACCATCCTCATTATTCCTGCCATAGCTAACATTGTTATTTCAAAGTGATGACGTCGGTGGATGTTGTTAGATATCTTTAACAGTACTTGATATTTTCTTTGTAGGTAAACAGGCCGTTTGTGCTTATGTGTGTATATTTCAGTTAGTGTATACATACATACTTTATATATGTGTATGCAGGTGTATGTATATAGACATACATATACATACATAGATGCATATGTACATACTCACACACATATATATATAGAGAGACACATATAAATATATATATACCCTCATATACATACATACATTATATTATATATATATGTATATATATATATATATATACATATATAACATATATAATATATATATATATACATACATATATATATATATATATATTATATATATATATTATATATATATAATATTATACATATATATACATATATATATATATATATATATATATATATATATATATATATATATATATATATATATAATATATATATATATATATATATATACACATATACGCACATATGTGAAACATTATGTATACGAACCTTTCTAATAACCCCAATAACGTGCCAGGTTCGCTATGTGAAACCTATAAAGTAACGAAAGTAGTTTCACTATAAATCAACAAGAATAAATATATACGTAGCAAATGATGTTATAATCGTGCCTATGTCTAGACAGGTGATTTCAGCTCTTCTCTTTCCGTATACTCTCTTTCATTAACCTTCATTTTATGTAAACGTGTATAAACGTAGACGTATATGTGTATATGTACGTGTATGTGTATATAATATATATCTACGTCTATCTCTTTCTTCCTCTTTCTTTCTCACTCTCTCTATATTACCTATACCGTACACACATATATGTAATATATATATATATATATATATATATTATATATATATATATATATATATAGGAGTGGCTGTGTGGTAAATAGCTTGCTAACCAACCACATGGTTCCGGGTTCAGTCCCACTGCGTGGCATCTTGGACAAGTGTCTTCTGCTATAGCCTAGGGCCGACCAATGCCTTGTGAGTGGATTTGGTAGACGTAAACTGAAAGAAGCCTGTCGTATATATGTATATATATGTATGTGTGTGTGTTTGTGTGTCTGTGTTGGTCTCCCTAGCATTGCTTGACAACTGATGCTGGTGTGTTTACGTCCTCGTTACTTAGCGGTTCGGCAAAAGAGACCGATAGAATAAGTACTGGGCTTATGCGTATATGTACGTGTATGCGTCTAATATATATCTACGTCTATCTCTTTCTTTCTCTTTCTTTCTCTCTCTCTATATATCTATACGTACACACACATGTATATATATATATATATATATATATATATATATACAAACACGCACATACATATGTGTATGCAACTATGTTTGTGTATACGTATGTATATATTCTCTGTTTCCTAGCTACGCATTCTGATAAATTAAAAAACTACATGTAGTTATGTGCATCACATGTTGTATATATATAGGACATGCACGCACACAGACATACTCATATATGCTGGTATGAATGGTACCGGACGGGCGGGAACGGCGTGCGTTGCTGATGTCGACGGAGCGAGCAGCCACAGTGAACTCAGAGTAACGACAGTGTCTATGAATAATTGAATAAACTCTGCTATTGTAAATACTTTTCTGTCAAACTCATGAACCTCCTTGTATACACTGATAAACACACTCACGTATAGATACTCAGGCACACACGCACACACACTCACGAGCGCGTGCGCACACACACATATACATACGTATCAATACAATAATAACAAAGGGTAAAATTAATTAATTAACTAGTAATCAATAATTTCACTAAGTAGAATTCGGCATGAAAAAGGACCATTTCACGATAAACTTAAGTAATACTTTATAATTATATATATATATACATATATATGTATGGATACGTAATACTTTATAATAGGGTTCAGCAAAGATTTGCTTTACCACATACCGAAGTTTAGAAATAGCAGCCAAAGACCCTTAGCTATTTCCTCTACTTTAAAGAGAGACTCCCGGAAAGTCTCTTCCGGGAGTCTCTTTTTAAAGTAGAGGAAATAACTAAGGTTCTTTAGCTGCTATTTCTAAACTTCGGTATGTGGTAAAGCAAATCTTTGCTGAACCCTATTATAAAGTATTACGTATCCATACATATATAAGTATATATGTGTATGCATGTATATATGTAATTTATGTGTGTGTGTGTGCGCGTATGTGTGTGTGTGTGCGTGTGTGTGTGAGCGCACATTTGGTAGGTAAAATTAGGATAGATCATCCCTATTTCTGATGTGAATTGGAGAGAGGAAAACACTTGGTCTAATGTTCCGCTCAGCCTAGATATTATTGCGAAGAACACTACGATCTTTGTAAGTCTTAGACACTATTTCCCATGCCATAACCTTTTTAACGCGCATAGTGCTCATATTAGTAATTCCTATTTTGGAAATGAAATGACCAGCGTAATCGGCTGTTTATTCAAAAGCTTCTTGTTAATCGTAACTGCACGGAAAAATATTGTTAAAATGTACAAAAAACAAAAGAGAGGGATGGGTGAAGGAACAATAGACAAGTTATATTAGTTTGATGCTCGGGAAAAAGGGAAACGTCTTCGACGATTCGCGCCTAAGCTCTTCTACAAAAACGAATGATGAAAGAAAACGGCGAGAGGAAAAAAACGTGTCTGCATTGACAGCGTTACTTGCTCAAATGACCAGAAGGTTGTGGTTGAATGGAAGGGGAAAAAAACAGTGATCTGGCTAAACTGTGTGCTCGTAGGCGTGCGTGTGTATGTGAGGATAATAGTGAGTGTATATGTGTGTGTGAGTGAGAACGTGTGTATGTGTGGGCAAGCATAGTATTATATGATTCTGCGTTTGCGTGTGTACGTACGGGAGCATTGAACTAAAATATTAGTCTCTTTAAGAAACTACACCTTTAAAATGGACAACTGTATTCCTTAACAAGAGTAATGAACCTTCCTACTGCTTTCATCAATGGAGCTTACTATTAGCAAATTTTAAATCGATTAGTCGATAAAAGAATTTCATGAGTTTTATTGAAACTTCACTGAAATTCTGATCAAACCTTATGGAGTGAGATTTTCCCCAATCAGCAGCTGCAACAATACCTTGCAGTCCCCCATCACTTGGCCCTAATGCAGTGACAATCAGCTTTCAGTAGGTTTTGTAGCTTTATCACCTTCTAGATTGACGGCATGCGAAAGATCAAACAAATATTTAAATCTATGAAACTGGTTAATGCAGATGTAAGTACCAACTTGGGAATACAAATATTTAATCGCTACTACACACGTTCAATGGTCTCTCCTCACGTTTGTACGCACATCAGAAAACTCGCACGTAAACACATACATACACGCACACACACACACGCGCGCGAATGCACACACATTGCTTTTTATAGCTTTTGCTATGAAAATTTAAACAGCTAGACACTCTTTGTTATTCTTTTTGTACATAGTAAAATAAAAGACATCGCCTTGACATGTGTGCATGTGTGTATGCGCGGGTGAGTGGATATATATATATATATATATATATAGTTTCAGTAGCGTGTGATATATATATATATCACACGCTATTGAAGCTTTCCAGGTTTTAAGGGTGTCGCGCAAAGCCTAATTGGAGGCCCAACTTTCCGTGTTCTTTTACAGGGCTTAGAAAAACCGAAGGGCTACTGCAATAAGTGTGTGAATCTGAGATAGGAATATGTTGAATAAAACCATAAATAACTGATCCTTCTTTATTTTCTTTTACCCAAAGTCAAGAACTTTCCACCACTTGCTCATATATACGTATACATAGACATACATACAATTATATATATATATATATATATATATATGTTCCTCGGTTCTCCTTGTTGACTTCTACACACACACACACACACATACACATACACACACACACACACACATATAATTGAATAAACTGAAGTCAACAGGAAGAACAATTGTTTCTACGCAACACAACTTTCCAGGTCCGCAGGTTTTTGGCTATGCAATCGTTTCCCTGAATTCTGAGATCTTGTTGTTCACCACTTGCTATATAAATATTGTTTCTGTGTTCCGTAAACTTAAATTTACTTAGCAATTATTACTACCTCGTAAAACCACAACAGACAGAAAGGATGCGGTCAAAACCGAAAATTCGATTTTACAGAACTCAGAAACAATATTTATATATCACCCGATGTACCACGACAAAATCTCACAATGCAGAGAAACATTTGTATAACCAAATACCTGCGAACATGGAGAGGTACGTTGCACGGAAACAATTGTGATTACAAATAAATGTTCATTTGTACTTCTTCTTGTTGACTCCAACTTATTCAATTATCCATTCGCACACTACAGAAGCTCCATGGCAAATCCGGTAATATGTATAATACTACTGTTGGACAGCATTGGTGAAATCTGAAGGTGGACGAGCGTTATACTGTACTCTATAGGATATAACCTATGTTACCAAATATTTTACGTTTTCGGATGACGGTCGTACATGTCCATTCTTCAGAATCTATCACCAGTCCCGCTCTCTTTCTCTTTCTCTCTCCCCACTCAGTGTATATACTACCCACAAGGGGCTAAACACAGAGAGGACAAACAAGGACAGACAAACGGATTAAGTCGATTACATCGACCCCAGTGCGTAACTGGTACTTAATTTATCGACCCCGAAAGGATGAAAGGCAAAGTCGACCTCGGCGGAATTTGAACTCACGACGTAACGACAGACGAAATACGGCTACGCATTTCGCCCGGCCTGCTAACGTTTCTGCCAGCTCGCCGCCTTCCACTCAGTGTATATATACGCGCTTGTGTGTGTATTCGTGTTCATGTTGGCCTACTTTTATCTCGCAACCTAGAGGTTCGACAAAATTTAATTGCTAATATATGTACCAGACTTGATTCGATATGACTCAATTAGATCCTGAAACAGCAAAAGATTAAGTGTATAATGTAGAAAGGACTTGCTTCAGTGTTTAAAAGAGCCAGTTATTTTGTTGTGATAAATTTTGGAGAAAAATAGAATGAAACTAACCTTAATACACCACTTCGTCTTTTTGGCCTTTATATTAGTTAATCTGGGCAGTAACTATGTAGTTCTATGTTTCTGTGATGGCTAAACCCATTAAATTAAACTATTTGGAATTTTCAATATAATTTAATCTTTTAGCGTGATAACCGAATAAAAACCTTTCTCCTCTCCTCTCTCTTTCGCATTATTTCTTGACATCCAATATAATATTTTACATTGTACTGAAAGAAATTAAAACAGTTAGCTTTTCTACTTAACAATACGTGAAGTAAGTTGACGTGTCAAGCGAAATATTTATCCGCAAATCAAAAACAGAGTATATTTTATGACAGGAAAAATCTAGATAATTTGAATCTATTTCTGACAAATATATCATTTGTCTGTTGATCAGTGATGGTGTCTTGCTCCAAGGTAGCAAATAATTTTAATCACACATCGGATATTATTTCCTAGCATTACCGAGCAAAAGCCATACAAGTTTGATGCGATATGCATATGTATATGTATATGTATAAGTATATGTATAAGTATATGTATATATATATATATATATATATATATATATATGTATATATACGAAATCTGATCAATAAGTACCCGAACTGTTGCGATAGCAACGAAGCTAAAGCATGCAGAGTAAAGCATGCAGAGTAAAGCCTTGAACTCTGCTGTGTATGTGCACTAAATTTTAATGTTCTAGCTCTCTTCCACTGTTAACAGTAGTGTTTCGAAGGAAGGTGTGTAGCGTGTGATCGTCGCAGTGACCATGACAGAGAAAGTTGTCATGACACCTGCTCAGAGGCCTACACGAAGTTGCAGAAAGTGCACGGAGA
>NC_042999.1:25139179-25256679 GCF_006345805.1 Octopus sinensis
ATATATGAATGTATGTCTGTTGGTATGTATGTATGTATGTATGTATTATGGATGTAGTATGTGTGTGTTGTATGTTTTTTTTGTATTATGTATTTATTTATTATATTTTTATTATATATTATTTATTCATTTTTGTACTTTTTATGATCTAGTTATATGTTTTTAAAACATATATTTTATTTTATATTTATGATTTGGTTTATGTCTATCATTGTTTGAATTGCATAATAGTGTTTTTTTTATGTAATTTATATATATATATATAATATATATATATATTGTGTTGTGTGTGTGTGTGTGCTATTTACTAAAAATAGCACACACACACACACAGAGAGATACAGACACATACACAGACACAGACACACACACAACACCACACACCACACCACACACACACACACACACACACACACACACACACACACACACAGTGTTTTGATGAAGGAATCGGAAGATGGATTTAGTACGAATCTGTATTCAGCACAACGATCGTTTCGACCCATCCAGCAGCTGTCCCATAAGGCTGGATATTGTGCATTTAGTGGCGTTGCATCAATCACACAAAAACACTACATACATAAATACATACACATACACACACCACACACACACAACACACACATATACTATATATATATATCACATATCTACGATATACATACATATCTGCATATATTAATATATATGCCACACACACACACCACACCCCAGATATATATATATATATATATATATAATATTTATAAATTTCTTTTTATAAATTTCAGCTATATATATATATATATATATATATTATATATTATATATATATATATATATATAGCTGAAATTTAAAAAAGATGACGAAGACAGGTATATGAACACCAAGCAGGTGTATTAGTTTGACGCTTGGAGAAAATGAAGAAAAGTCTTTTACACTTAGAATCTCCGCTCTTCAACAGAAAGTAATACGAGAAAATAAACAGAGAGAGAATGAAAAAAACCTGTAGATTTAGCTCTCAGGCATGGTGACTGATTAGAAAAAAGTTTGAAACAAGAGGTTGGAAGAAAGGAAGATAATATAATGATGCTGAAGTCACATGAAGGTGCACCTGCGTGTGTATGTGTGAATGGTGTGTGTGTGTGTGTGTGTGTGAATAGGGGCTAGTGACTTTGATGTGTGTGGGTGTGTGCGTCTGTAACATATAGTGGTATGTGTGGTGACGCTATTGAAGATTGTGTGGGTGTGTGAATGATGGTGTGCGGGTGTGTGGATGATGGTGGGGTGTGGGTACTGGGAAGTGGCCAGTACTAATGGGCGCGGA
The DNA here is from genome assembly GCF_006345805.1 of Octopus sinensis. Lineage (NCBI taxonomy): Eukaryota > Metazoa > Mollusca > Cephalopoda > Octopoda > Octopodidae > Octopus > Octopus sinensis. The sequence continues at coordinate 25,140,487 of NC_042999.1, forward strand.
GTGGTGTGAGTGTGGGTGTGTGTATGAGATGTGTGTGTAGGGTATGTGTGGTGTGTGTGTGTGTGGTGTGTGTGTATGTGTGGTGTGTGTGTGGGTGTGGTATGTGTGTGTTTGGGGTGGTATCAATGAAGGGATGAGGTGCGTAGGAGTGAAGAGAGGAAGTAGGTGTCAGATGAAAAGAGCAGGAGGATTCAGGTGAGGAAAGGAAGGGGAGTGAGAGGAAGAGAGGAGGGGAGTTGAGCCCATTTGATGCAAAGGAACAAAGAGAGAAGATTAATTCCTGTTTACAGTGAATGTGGGAGTCCGGATGGCCCGTGTGAAAAGACAGTCTGAACACAGACAGATGTGATTGACTGGTAGAGTGGAAATGGCGCAAGACCGGCGTATCATTGCCGAGTCTGATGTCTCGGAGGTGCTCTGTGAACCGGTCAGCCAAAAGGCGTCCCATTTGACCGATATATAGGGAATGGCAGAAAGAACAGGAGATGCAGTAAATAACGTTGCTGGAAGTGCAGTCAGTCATGTGATAGGGACGATGATGGGTGCTTGTGAAGATGGTGGTGTAGGTGAGGTAGGGGCAAATACAGCAGCTTGGGCGGGAGCAGGGGAACGAGCAAGGCTGGAAGTGGGGTTAAGGAAGATACTGTGGACCAGAATATCATGCAGGCTGCGGGCTTGTTTGTAGTTGGGAATGGGTAGGTTGGGGAAGAGGCGAATTGGGAGTAGGGTGTGGAGAGGCTGGTGTGGGTAGGGTGGGGGAAGAAATTAAGGTAGGAGTGTGAGTCGGTATGTTAGGTAGTGGATAGAGATAGTGAGAGCGTAGTGCTGTATACTGACAGAAATGTCGAGAAATACGATGGGAAAGTTAGAAATAGTGCAATAGAATTAGAGGGCAGGATGTAAGGATTGGACAAAAGGGAGGAAGGAATCAAGGTGTTCGTGTAAGAGTGAGGTCGCACTGATACAGTCATCGATATAAAAACCGTATAGTTCAGGAGTGGGGCCAATGAATCGTGAGAATATTTGGGCCTCAACGTAGCTAACGAACAGGTTCGCATAGTTGAGGACCATTCTTGTTCCCAAGGCCACTCCCGAGTTTGTTAGTAAAAATCCCTCGTGAACTAGAAACAGTTGAGGGAGAGAACAAGTACAGCTAAACGAAAAAGTGTGGGGGTGTCAGGCTGGGGGGATGGGTCGAAGGTCCAGAAAGTGTCAGGTTAGGGATTGTCTTTGGTACGCCCGGAGTGATAACGGAAGATATTTGTTCAAGACCAAGGAGCCACGGAGTAGAACTGAGCCCGAGACCAAGTGGCTGGAAAGTAAGCTTACCACCATACAGCCACTCCTGTGGTTTATGTGTACGTGAGATTCCCCAGAAAAGCCAATTACCGTGTAGTAGGAGAAAACATACAACTTATTATAAAGATTAGATAAAATACGTAACTAATGCTATATGAAGCTTTAAAATACAAGACCTCAACACATATTGCATAATAGCCAGGTGCTCAGATATCAGGGCATGGATCACGTTTACACACACACACACACACGCACATTGAAGCACATACACAAAGATGCACAGACGCATACTCATTCTCAAACACACATGCATTCACACACATACATACACACTCAAACATACACGCATATGCATGTGTATAGGTGTGTGGTGTGTGTATCTATATATGTATTTGCACATAAACACTTACACACAGCTACACAGATGCACTCCTTTATAGATACAGTGAGAGGGGAAGAGAGAAATATGTGTGAGCGTGTATTTTTTGGGGTGTAACACACACTGACATATTTATGTATATATACATATATATGAAGGCGTAGGAGTGGTTGTGTGGTAAGCAGCTTACTTACCAATCACATGGTTCCGGGTTCAGTCCTACTGCGTGGCACCTTGGGCAAGTGTCTGCTACTATAGCCTCCAGTCGACCAAGGCCTTGTGAGTGGATTTGGTAGACGGAAACTGAAAGAAACCCGTCGTATATATGTACGTGTGTATATATGTTTGTGTGTCTGTGTTTGTTCCCCGAACATTGCTTTACAACCGATACTGGTGTGTTTATGTCCCTGTAACTTAGCGGTTCCGCAAAAGAACCCGATAGAATAAGTACTAGGCTTACAAAGAATAAGTCCTGGGGTCGACTTGCACGACTAAAGACGGTACTCCAGCATGGCCACAGTCAAATGACTGAAACAAGTAAAAGAGAGTATGTATATAAGTGTATATGATATATATAATATATATATATTATATGTATGTAGATATATAATTATGTATATATGTATTATATGTATGTATATATATAATACATACATATATAATATATGATATATATATATAATATATAGTATATATGTATATATGTATGTATGTATGTATGTATGTATGTATGTATGTATGTATGTATGTATGTATGTATGTATTGTATGTATGTATGTATATATGAGTTTTATCTCGCTGGAGAAATATGTTGTGGCTTGCCGCTCTCAGTTCCTTGAACATCTCATGAGATTGGTGATTTTATGTGGTTATTCGAGTTATGTCTTTTAACTCTTATTTCTAGCAGTTGCAGGTGCTAGTTTATACCCTTATTTATGTATTCTGCCATTTTGGTTTTTAATTGCTGTAGCCACCCGTATCATAATGTATTTAATATATCATATTATTAATTTATCGTTACAATATCATATTGTATTTTTATATATGCTTGTATACACACACACACACCACACACACACACACACACACACACACATGTAGTATATTTGACTTTTCGTGTGTGAGTGGGTGTGTGAGTGCATGCGTGTAAGCGTGTGCGTACATTCATACGCAGCGACTTAATCGTGTTTAGGCGGTTGTAATTTTATATGCAAATATCGGCGTACACATATTTTAACATATATACTCGTATAACTGGATAAGCAGAAACATTCAGTATATACTCTGTTACACTTTTACTATTTTACTTGTTTCAGTCATTTGACTGCGGCCATGCTGGAGCACCACCTTTAATCGAGCAACTCGACCCCGGGACTTATTCTTTGTAAGTCCAGTACTTTTTCTATCGATCACTTTTGCCGAACCGCTAAGTGATGGGGACATAAACACACCAGCATCGGTTGTCAAGCAATGCTAGGGGGGAAACACAAATATACACGCTCACACACATATACATATATACACATATATACGACGGGCTTCTTTCAGTTTCCGTCTACCAAATCCACTCACAAGGCCTTGGTCGGCCCGAGGCTATAGTAGAAGACACTTGCCCAAGGTGCCACGCAGTGGGACTGAACCCGGTACCATATGTTGGTAAACAAGCTACTTACCACACAACCACTCCTGCGTCTATTATATGTTCACAAATTTTCCTCAAACCATACATGGGGACCCATACATACGCACAAACATAAAAATACACATTTGCACACACACACGTATATGACTGTATACATACATATATGTGTATATATATGTATATACAATTTATAGGTAAGGGCAAAAGAAAAAAATTCTAATGCCAAAATATGCCGAAAATGGACACTACGTCAATAACCGTGTAATATATCACTTGTGCTTGTGGTGATATATTACATGGTTATTGACGTAGTGTCCATTTTCGGCATTAGAATTTTTTCTTTTGCCCTTACTTATAAATTGTTTATAAATTTAACCTTTAAAGGTATTTTGTAATATGCTGGACATTGATAGAATTTTTTTCGAAAAATTCTATCCTATATTAGATATATAAATACACATATACACACACATATTTATATGTGTGTGTGTGTATATATGTATTTATGTATAAATTTATATATATGTATATTATATATATATATATATATTTATACACACACACACAAATACACACACACACATACACACACAAACACACACACACACACACACAACACACACACACACACACACACACACACACACACATATATGTGTGTACGAGTCCGTATATCCAGACTCATATAAATACAAAATATAAGAAACATGATCCGAAAATCAGGCTCTTGTTAGCTTCTGAGTATGTTAAAAGCAGATAGCACATTTGAGAAATCGTGTATTTGATATTTGTTTATAATATATAATATATATGAGCGCAATGAAGTCAGTGAATTTTAGGAACCTTGCGGAATACTTCAGAGAACTAGTATAAACAATATTTTTTAAAATACAAGAGAATTACTGATAGATATACATGCTAGCTTTAGGCGTGAATTAAATATATATATACTGAAACTATTCGCTATATTATCAATTGGTATTATGAGTACAATATACAAAAATAATGTGCTGTATGTTTATATGTTATATATTTCTTTCTATTTCGTTCATTCCATTTCGTTGTTTTAAAAATGTAAATATAACTCGAGACAAAACTACTTACATTGCAGTTGACGACCATATATATATATATATATATATATATATATATATATATATATATATATATATATATATATATATATATATAATATATATATATATATTATATATATAATATATATAAAAAAGGAAATGAAGAAAATGCTGACAAATAATTGAAGTAATTAAGTAATTAATTAGGTGAAAGTTCTTTTTACGGTTGCGCATTTGTTATGCTTATCAAAATATCATATTTTGATAAGCATAACAAATGCGCAACCGGTAAAAAGAACTTTCACCAAATTAATTACTTAAATTACTTCAATTATTTGTCAGCATTTTCTCATTTCCTTTTTTATATATCACCACTCGTGTTCGACATCTCCTTTTTTTAAATATTATATATATATATATATATATATATATATATAATATATATATATATATAGATATATAATATATATATATATATATAATATATATATACATATATATATATACATATATATATATATATATATACATATATACATAAGATATATATATACATGTACATATGCATATGTACAATATATATATATGTCCTGTATACACTCATCATATGCGTGTGTGTATCTATATATATATATGTATATATATCTAGTTTATAATATATAATTACGACGCATCTACATGACATATATATATATATATATATCTATATAATGTATATATATATCTATATTATTATATATATATAGACTATATTATATAATATATATATATATATATATATATATATATATATATACCTACAGACATGCCAACAAATGTACATGTACAGATACAGCTACAGATGTAATGGAATAATATTTCAAAACGTAAGAAAATTAGTAAAATACTTTAAAAAAGAAACTCTGAAATTATAAATATTTGTTTTACATTCACCTCAAATGGATATCATTTTCAGAAATACATTTATTTATCATCATCTGTGGGTGTTGTGAAAGGAAAATTTACAGTATAGATTAATGATCTCTGAGGTCTCGAGTTCAAATGAATTGTATTTTGCCTTTGAACTAGTTATTTCTGTTTCACTCTTATTAGCACAGCAATCTTGTCCTTAGATATCTTTAGGGAGTAGTCTCTGTTGTAAACAAAATGGATCATAGCCACTGTCTTTCTGCATTTCTCGTCTTCAGTTTAGAGACATAGCTGCAGCACTTTGTCGAAGATCACTTTACTCAGATGTTTAGAATGAGAACCAGATTACCGCAGAATGTAATTTATGATGGATTGCAGTTCCCGCCTGTGTAACATCTGTCTCGTGCTAGTTAACACGAGGAAGCCAAATTGCTCGAAGCAAGGTTGACGTCAGAGCTACTTTGTTAAGAAGTTTGCAATCAGGTGACTCTCCTATAATGGATTAGTAAGCAATTCTCTATCAGAAAAAAACCCTTCCATTTTCTTTTCTTGTTTTAAACCCTATCAATGCTGCTTATCTCATAGAGGAAAATTCCAGTACTTCTCTCTCCACTAGGGTCACTACTACCTACATATACACCACAAGGTGAAAGTAACCCTTGAATATTCAAACTAACAAGGCTACCAGTTTTGACATTGTGACTAATTGTGTATTGTCCCCATACACATTGTTGGATGGAAGGATCAAATTTGAGAGGTAGACGCAAAAAATTAAAAAAATTAACACTATCAACCAGATGACATTTTTGTACTTTTAACATAGATATCTTGCAAACATTCAGGCCTTATATCTGTTCAGAGAATAAGTCATTACGTGCAGCTTCTTTCTCCTTTTCACTCTTATACGCAAAGGGACCCTGAAATATGCCATTGGCGCTGCGCTTCCTCCTTTGATTAAAGCTTTAAAAATGAACTAGATTATTTGGGGAGGTATCAACTAGATATTCTAGCCCTATTATCTAGAAACTGAATTTCAATAGCAGAATTGTGCACCGCTTTATAAGTTTTTACATACATGCATCACTAATTTTTCTTTAACATTCAGTCGGACATTACACTGTCGTAGCTCAGAATGAACAAGGGAAAGTGGATAATATACCGAAATTTGGGCCCATTGGAACTAGTGCAACATATTAACTTAGATTTGACAACTGGGCATGCAGATCGAAGGGATTTCGGAGTTTATATTTTCAATTTTAAAGCAGAATAAATCAGTTTTAACTGAATTACTTTTAAAATTACGTGCTTAATCTAAGTCCTTTTTTAATTATTGAAAATTAGCGATAAATTAAAATTAGTCATTAATATATGTTAGTGATTAATTTAAAAGTACTTGTGGATATCTGTGAATATGTTACCATTGAATAATGGCGAGTCCTGTAAAGCAAGAAATACACTTCCAAGTATTTTTGAAGTTGTGGCTGCTTAATTTATTCAAACGCCAATGTTGCGTTTGGAATCGCCAAACACGATAGGATACATTTCTTATTTTACTAAACCACTGAAACATTACACCTTGATCCTAATCGAAATGGGGAACAAAACTGAATATGCTTTGTAGATATAGTGTTACCTTATAGTTAGCGAGGGAAGAGCAGTATTCATAATCCCTTATGTTGCAGATCCCCCAAAACTTGTAGGAATAAAAAGGGAGTTATCTTCAAACTAGAAGCCTGGCTCAAATGCTTTCAACCAAGTGAGCTCTTTTAACCTCCTCCCCACCACCAAGGACCATATCATGTAACTGTATCAGTGATGTCCTGATTTGATTGCTAGAAATGGATCAGAAGGATCGTCTTGGAGATAAGAAACACATTTTCATGATGGAAAAATTTTTTTAAGTAAATTCATCGGAATCAGGTGGCAGGAACACCGCCTATTGACCCACCCCCACCCCAAGTACTTGGCTGCTAATTATTATTATGGACCTCGATACGTGACTGATACTTAATAAACCTCGGAGTGATAAAAGACAAAAATGATAAGGTGAGTTTAAACTACTCAGAAAATAAGAGGACGTAACTAAATGCAACAAAACACCAACCCTATCATTGCACCTTCGTTGTACCAGTTCTATCATTAGACCACCATTCTACCAATTCTATAAATCTACCAATTAATAATTCTAATTGTAGACCATTATTCTGTCAATTCTACCAATCCATAGTTCTACTACCGAACCACTATTCTACCAATTCTACCAATATATCATAATTCTACCAATTCCATCAATTGATTATTAATCGACCATCATATACCAATTCTACTAGTACCTAATCCTAATAATAGATCACTTTTCTACCAATTCTACTAATTCCTAAATCAGTCAACAGGCGACCATTCTATCAATTCTACCAATCCATTACTCTATTTTATAGTTCGCCATTCTACCAAGTCTACCAATCCATAATTCTACTAAGTGACCAACATTTTACTAATTCTATCAATGCCAAGAAACAATTTAGCCCATCATTCAGCTTGGAATTTATAAATAGGAAAACATCTTCCCTATCTGCTGTTCATCTAAGGCTGAATATCATATACACTTACTTGCTATTAAAAGTGGGTTACTCTTTACTCTTTACTCTTTTACTTGTTTCAGTCATTTGACTGCGGCCATGCTGGAGCACCGCCTTTAGTCGATCAAATCGACCCCGGAACTTATTCTTATAAGCCCAGTACTTATTCTATCGGTCTCTTTTGCCGAACCGCTAAGTGGCGGGGACGTAGACACACCAGCATCGGTTGTCAAGCAATGCTAGGGGCACAAACACAGACACACAAACACATACACATATATATATATATATATACATATATACGACAGGCTTCTTTCAGTTTCCGTCTACCAAATCCACTTACAAGGCATTGGTCGGCCCGGGGCTATAGCAGAAGACACTTGCCCAAGATGCCACGCAGTGGGACTGAACCCGCAACCATGTGGTTGGTTAGCAAGCTACTTACCACACAGCCACTCCTGCACCTGCATATATCTGTTACGAATTACTATGATAAACTTGTAATCACCCTAAACCCATAAAATCCGACATCGGAAAGCATTGAGGAAAAGACAAATCAACTAAAACTTGTCATCTAACACCAAAGTAGACTCCCTATCAGAGATATCAAGTGAATCTCCCTCAGATCAAGCCTTTCCATCTTAGGAAAGGGAACATTGGTTGTTGTAACACGAGGACATTATGTGGTATGACGTACGACTTCTCGTCGTCACTGTTATATCTGAACAGACAGTTTTTCGAAATCAGTGACGGACGTTACTAGAAAAAAACGCTTAAGTATTTGCATACAGGTCTTCCTTTTCATCGTAAACCGGTGATTACCGCCCGTTGACAAGAGGCAACTACCTCGAAACTGCGGTCCGTGCGTATCACTTAGGCTTACGAGAGAGGGATGACCTCCCTTTGCAAATACCATAAGGGCACAGATAGTGTGCCTAAAGTCAGCTGGAGACGATGATCTTCTGGGGCTAAAAGCTACAGTAACACCATGGTTAGCCATATTGAGATGGCTAGTATACTTTACATTGTTATAATACTGTTTCTGATGTTCCCCTGTTACTCTCCAACTGTGTATCTTCAACAAGCATTCCACGATATCTCTATTCAGTAATCTACAAGGTAAATTTCTGCAGTGCAAAAATTTATGAAATTTCTTTACTGCAACGATAATAGCTAATACCTCTTTCTCTGTCTGGGTGTAATTTGTTTTTGCGCTGATAGTAATGTACGTGACGCATGTGCGATCGGTTTTACGTTACCATTTTCCAACTTAAGTAAGATTACTGCTCCGATCCGAGACTCGCTAGCATCTGATGCTACAATTATTTTTAGTTTCGGATCAAAATGTGCAAGAGATAGCTCTGACGTTAACATCTTTTTAATATCTTTGAATGTTTTTTGGCATTCGTCAGTCCAACACCGTTTCACATCTTTGTTCAGCAGTTTGCTTAAAGGTGCTCTTAGCTCATGCATTCTTTGAATATACATTTGATAATAATTCGCAAGACCTAGAAAAGCTTGAAGGTTGTTATATTAGTCGGAGGAAGCATATCTTTAATTGCGTCTGTCCTCGACGGGTCCAGTCGTCGTCCATTCTTGTCAATAATTTGTCCTAAATACTTAATTTCAACTAAGAAAAATTCACATTTTTTCCTCACTCAGTGTGAAACCGTAATCTCTTATTTTTTTCAAAAACACACTTAACGTGCTCGACATGCTGATCACGAGATTCACTTTTAATAAATGTACCATCCAAGTATGGAACTGCGAACTACAGTCCGCTAACATTGTATCTACAACCTGTTGAAGAATTGCGAGTGCAACTTTTATTCCGAAAGAAAGTCGGTTAAACTTGTATAACCCTTTGTGCGTGTTTATCGTTAACAGCTTGGAACATTCTTCGTCTACCTGCAGCTGTAAATAAGCTTCCGATAACTTCAGTTTAGAAAACAGTTTATCTCTATTAAGCTTGGCAAAAATTTCCTCTGGACTTGGTAATGGATAGTTATAAGTTGTCAGACATTCATTAAATCCCGTCGAAAAATCGGCGCAGATCCTTATTTTGTTATTTTTCTGTTTTATGTACACAGCTGGTGCTGCCCATTCCGAATAGTCTAATTTTGTATTACACCAATATTCTCTTTTCAATTGTTTTTCTACTTGATTCAGTGCCGCAAAAGACACAACTCTCTTTGGGTTAAAAACCGGAACGGCATTTTTTTTTAGTTGAATGTCACTTTTATTTTCTACATGTATCAAGTTCTTCTGAAAAAAACATCAGGATATGTTTGTTTAAATTTCATTTTTAACTTCTCAGATGTCTTGTTCGAACTGGATTGCGACGCATTCACATTATTACAGAAAATGCTTATGGGCAAATCCCACAAATTAAATGTCTCCATCCAATCTGTACCAAACAGAATCATGGTATTTTCTGATATGTAGACCTTCGCTTTGAACGTCTTCCCATGAAATGTTACATCTGGCGTTAATTCACTCAGGAACCAAACTTGCTGTCCAGAGACTCCACGAGCTATTTGCTTTGTTTTCTTGAACGTAGGTCTTCCAATTTTCTTCTAAGTTTCAGTATTTATTATTGAGATATTGCTTCCTATGTCTAGTTGTAATCTTGTGTATACATTATTATTTTTTACCGATACAAATTTTCGTTTTTTTTGCCCCACTGTCTGTTTTCACTGAAAACACTTTATTTGGTTTTCCTGTGACTGTTTATGCCGCGTTTTGCCACAAGCAAAACATTCTTTATTCCTAAAGGGGCAGCCCATTTGAAGTGCAACTCGCCGTAACCATAACACTGTTTGGGCCTTGTTTGTTTTACTTTGTTGTTTGTCATAGGTCGACATGCCTGTACATTTATATTATTATTTTCAATTTTTTCAGTATCTTGCCGTAGGTTAATAATACGTTGACATTCTTCTGCCACTTTCTGTAAGGTTAATTCAGTGTCTTGTGTCAATTTTGTGGATCTTTTCAGTTTGAACGGCAGTTTTTTTCTAGCGGTGTCATATGAAATTGTCACCCATAATTATGACCCTAGTATCGATCTATCGCATTTCAATCTGTTTTAGGGTTAGGGTTCGTTAGGGTTAGGGGTGGGGGGAAGGGTATCTTTTTTTCATCACAAATGTAAATAAACCCAATCTGTTTCTTAAACGAGGGACATATTCATACGGCACAGAATGTTTTTTTACCTCGATGGACGTCATTGATTGGTTGAAATTGGAGACATTGAAGAAAAAAACAACAAATATCTTACAAACTATAGAATTTTCTCAATAAAGCCAAGAGAAAAAGATGTTTTATAGACACATTCTACCAGTATACGAAGTTTAAAATTTTTTAGTTACCTAGAAATTATGTTAAAAACTGCCGTTCAAACCGAAAAGATCCAATGTTGTTAATATTTCGCTCGTGTTTCCGCATCCTCACTTACAGTTAGTTCTTTGACAAATATCAAACATTTAAACATATCTGGAGACAAATCTCCAAACTTGAATTTTTCGCATACTTTGTTTACAATTCCTGCATATGTAACAAAGTCATCATTTTCAGTTTTTAAAAGATTTAGGCATTCCTAACGTATTTTGAATAGCGAGCTCTTTATAATAATAATAATAATAATAATAATAAAAATAATAATAATAATAAAAAAAAAAAAAAAAAAAAAAAATAATAATAATAATAATATAATAATAATAATAATAGCCCTGATGCAGTACCAGGCAGTGGCTCTCATGGCTTCTGATCTTAACTGATTGGAAGTGTTATCATGTACATTGTTTTGTCTTGGTATAAAAGATGGGCTACAGCAAATATTCTGCTCAATACCACAGATTTGCTTGTCAGTTGTTTGACCTTAACCAGTTGAGCATGTCCCTTAGTGGCTGACGATATGTGCATCTCTGATCACGAGCAGAAGTAGTGGGGGAGCATCATAGCCATGTGTTGAGAGGGATTCTTTGGGGTTTGAATAATTCACCTCTGGAAACATGGGTGTTTCGTTCAACGTCCTTGGACAGCCCTTATTCAGGGACCTTTTGAGCGGGATGGGTTACTCGATCTGAAGAAAATTCTAACTGGGCTCCACCTGCAAGGTCATGTGCTGTTTATCTTGATATGAGATCACCATGTCGCGCACATATGGTTGTGATGCATGTGCCTGGTGTGCCCTTATCGGACGGGTAGTCATGATGGGTATACTGAGCTTCGTATATTTTACCCCAGTGTCACTTTGATGGCATGCTCTGCTCGCTCACTCAATAATAATAATAAAAATAATAATAGATCGAAGAGGAAGAAAAAGGAGGAGAAGAATGAGAAGAAGAAGAAGAAGAAGAAGAAGAAGAAGAAGAAGAAGAAGAAGAAGAAAGAAGAAGAAGAAGAAGAAATGATAATCATGATAAATTATGATTAATATTTTAATTGTTTCTTTAAAACAAATTTCTGGCGGCTTTTTGGGGGAGAATAAAGTTGCAGTATTTCTCGTACTCTGACAGAGCTAGTTTACACAAAAGAAGTCTTACCTTCTTTTCGTTTGTCCAGCCTTTGCACTCCTCTTTAAATATTTCTTCATATCTTCTATAGTATGAAGAAAATGTAATCCTATCTTCGGGATTATACAGGAATTCTTCAATGGAGTTGGCTACTCCATCCGCCGAATACGACGCCATTGCGTTCTTGGATTGTAGCTTTAATTCTTAACTCATTAACTGTTGTTGTTGTTGTTGCTGTTCCCGGTATTCTTGCTGCGGTTGTAATAGCTCCTGCTGCTGTAACTATTTTTGTTGCTTCACATTCTTCCATTTCGACACCCCCTACCAGGGTTCGTAACCTCGCTACCACTGTTATAACAACACCTATTTCTTTACTACCCACAAGGGGCCAAACACAGAGAGGCCAAAGAAGGACAGGCAAACGGATTAAGTCGATTATATCGACTCCAGTGCGTAACTGGTACTTGATTTATCGACCGCGAAAGGATGAAAGGCAAAGTCGACCTCGGCGGAATTTGAACTCAGAGCGTAACTGCAGACGAAATACGGCTACGCATTTCGCCCGGCGTGCTAACAATTCTGCCAGCTCCGTTATACAGTGGGAAGTATCCTCGTCGCTACTGATATGACATGCGACTTCTCACCGTCACTGTTATATCTGAACTGTTATAATATTAAACGTTCATAATATTCTCTTATTACTCTCCAACTGTGTATCTTAAACAAGCCCTCCACGAAATCTCAATTCAATAATTCCTACGACCTGTACACTATAACTGCGCATATGACACTCTTCTCAGACTGTTCCACACATGACCGTTTATACCAACTAATATATATTTCTTTACTACCCACAAGGAGATAAACATAGAGGGGACAAACAAGGACAGACAAAGGGATTAAGTCGAATACATCGACTTCAGTGTGAAACTGGTACTTAATTTATCGACCCCAAAAGGATGAAAGGCAAAGTCGACCTCGGCGGAATTTGATCACAGAACGTAACGGCAGACGAAATACGGCTACGCATTTCGCCCGGCGTGCTAACGTTTCTGCCAGCTCGCCGCCTTTTATACCAACTAGTATAGTTCACTTAGCCAATCACGATGGTCTACAGATTCCCCATACAACAGTACGTTTGAACAAATAAAAACGGAATGATCATGGCTGGAACGCTTTTGATCATAGACATGCTCGATGATTAAGCCCGTCTTGGTGTTAAACAAAACAACAATTACAATACTAGCATAAATTTAATCCTGTAAACTATTGCTATGAACTCATTTACTCTGCAATCTATAAATCTTTTCTTATGTTTCTGGTCAAGCTCCACACAGGAATCAAATAAATGTGTTTATTATTTTTATCTTTTAATCAACAAATGAGATTAAGCGGTGAGGTACAAACTTATTTTTTTCCTGTTTTTTTTTTTTTTTTTTTTTTTTACTTTCTTCTTTCTTTGCGTTATCTGACGTTTCTATGTTTTTGTTAACTGAACATATTGGCCATTAGACACGATTCAAATTGTTCCAATATGTTTTAAGTATCTGGTATTATTTTTCCACTCGTATTTTATTCAGCTATTTTTATTCTGATAATCTTATATTTGTTGTTTCGTTTGCATCTTTGTTATTTTAACGTTTATCGTAATTTTCGTCAGACCAAAGTCAATTGAGATTTTTTTTGTGTGTTTAGGTACTACTACTACTACTACTAACTACTACTACTACTACTACTACTACTAATAGTAATAATGATAGTAATAATAATAATAATAATAAATCGAAGAAAGAGGAGGAGGAGAAGAAGAAGAAGGAGGAGAACAAAGAGAAGGAGGAGAAGGAGAAGGAGGAGGAGGAGAAGGAGGAGAAGGAGAAGGAGGAGGAAGAAGAAAAAGAAGAAGAAGGAGAACAAAGAGGAAAAGAAGGAGAAGGAGTAGTAGAAGAAGGAGGAGGAAGAGGAGGAGAAGAAGAAGAAGAAGAAGAAGAAGAAGAAGAAAAGAAGAAGAAGAAGAAGAAGAAATGATAATCATGATAAATTATGAATTGTTGCAGTCACAAAATTTTTGCCTGATAGTTATATCTGTTCAAGCCGCTGATTTCCAAAGATTTCGTTGGTTGGGAAGAAAGAATTTAAATATATAAACACAAAAACAAATGTTATGTTATGTTTTAGGTTATGTCGATAAGAAGATGCTTCGTTTTATAGGAACCTCAATGCAGCAGTTTTTAATTTGCCTAATAACAAAATACATTTTGACAATACAAAACAAACTCTTCAGTAATTAGATTTTTGTTTTATTTTTAAAGACAGCTATTTGAATGATAGGATTGATATTAGAAGCAAAGTAGAATACGGAGTTTAGAGTTACAAGTTGAAAAACTAAACAAGATCTCCAAGTCTTTGGAGAATCTGCATATTTGTATGTTCTTGTTATTTCAGTGAAGATAAAACTGAATAATAATAAAGAGCTGAGAATATTTCTTCCTACACTGTCTAAGATGGTTTCAGTGTAGTATTACAATCTATTTAGGGGATATCTCTGTCTCAACGGATTTCGTTTTAGTCAAATACCAAGTATTGTATTCCGTTTTTGGATTTGGTTTGCAAGATTCTTTATATGAGTTCGTGTGTTGAAGCATATTCTGTTGTGTCTGGGGAGAGTCATTCTCTTTTAGTGCCTTATTATTTAACACACCCACCGGTAAAATTTCCACTTATTTCTTATTTTTTATTTTCTAAAATTTTCGTTGCGTCTCGCAACCTTTTCAATAGTCTTGACTCTTGAATAGTCACTAAAAGACAATGACTCTCCCCAGACACAACAGACCAAGTATTGTTATTTCCTGATTAGGCATGAGTATCTATGTTGTAGAAAAGTGATGGAAATATGGAGTTATTATTCTCCTGTTACTAACGAAGTTATTAATATCTTCAATTAATCTCTCAAGACCCAAGGATAATCAGGGTGCTTTTACATGAGACATCGCTACTTTTTACAGATTCTCTGTTCCTCTTTGAATTGTCGTTGAAACACCACTAGAATCTCCGTGTTTATGTAGAAATCAATTTATTATCTCTGAAGAGAAACTAAGTATTTTCATAGTAGAATTCTCGTATAATCTGGTAGTGTACCATCTTGATGATGGTTATGTAGAAGTGGATGAGTTACACAAAAGAAACGCTTCACTTTAGGTTTCTAACAACCTATAGTTTCTCATAACTGAGAATATACTTAGTCCAGCTCATCCATTAATTTATCTACTTTCACTTTTACTAATTGTGATGTTATTGAAGTAAAGTAGTTTATCTAGGAACCAAAACTATATGACAGATCCCTCCCGTTAGGAGTTGAATCCTTACGATTTTCATTTTCAGCGCCTGTTTAATCTTTATATATAAAAGAGAGGTTGTGTGCTGTCTGTCTCCTACGATTTAGATTCCTAACTACTCCCTCATTTTGCGGTGCAGTTTAACCAAAACCGGGTATCTTATAGTTGTGATTCATATCGAGCCATTCTGGGTATTAGCGCGCGTCTACGATGAGTCTACGATTTAAAAAAAAATTACCATCAATTTTTCCCATTTTTAATGCATTTTTGGCATATATAAGGGATGTAACTCTCTAAAAATTTATTATTAAATCTCAGAACGTAAAAAGCTACAGTAACCCCCCCCCCCTTTGTGGTTAGCCATATTGAGATGACTATTATACTTTACATCTCTAAAAATGCTTATATAGTTATTTCCCTTACAAACCCGAGCAACGCCGGGCGATACTGCTAGTCAATTATAAAAAAAATATATCAATAAAATCAGTTGTGTTTAACGTCTAATCGGAAATGTCTTGCAATATGACCAAGGAAATATAATTCAGACGTCACTGAAAAGTCAATATGAATATGATCTTTGTGAATAGGAAACAAATAGTAAACATGACCTGTACAGAATCTCAATAAATTTGCCTCTGGGGAGAGAAAGCTTCTCTTCAAAATGTTAGACATTTACTTTTTGTTTACAGCAAAATAATTGATACTGCTCTGCTATTCATTCAGATAAGACGTCACTACTTTTTATAGTACTACTTTTTGAATTGTCGTTGAAACACCACTAGAATATCCGTGTTTATGTAGAACACTGTTAGGTTAATCATCTGGGGAGAGCTTATTCCTTTCAAAGCTGGGTGCATTTATTCTGGTAGTGATAAGAGATCCCAGTATATGCTTGTTAAAGTCTCTGCATTTAGCAAAGATATTGTATCTTGTGTAAACTTACGAAGTTATCAAGATTTCCAAGATTTATAAAAGTAGTGGTCGATAAACATACCTAGAGGACTATTGGAGGTCCTGTCTAATCGAATACGTCATCACCCACCCTTGTTTGCTACCTTGTACTTGAATTCGAACTCAATATAGGTAAAGGTTACTCAGTTTAAGAACAGTGTGTGGTTGACTTAATTAACTCCACTACTTTTATGGTACTTCTGAGTTACTACAATAAAAATATTTTTTACAATAAAAACAATAATATGTAATAAGCATTTCTAACAGTAAAAGTTCAGAAATTTTTGCTTTGTCAGCTGGTGATATTGCAATGAACTTGCACTTTTATTTTAAATCGAAATTCGCTCCGACGGGAACTGAACTTGGAACGTGACAAACATTTGTCCGACATTTTATCAATTCCACCGATCTAGAAAGTTTATATTCACAACAATATTAATTATAATTAAAGCAGCGCGTTATCAGATTCATTAGCACGGAGGAAAAATGCTTACTGGTATTTCGTCCGTTTTTATGTTCTGAGTTCAAATTCCATCGAGATCGACTTTGCCTTCCATCATTTCTGGGTCGATAAAGTAAGTACCAGTTGAGCGGTGGGTTCGATGTAATCGACTTGCCCCTCCTCCCAAATTTCTAGCCTTGTGCCAAATTCTGAAAATGTTTCTACTAGAGGTATGAAACTAGAAATATAGGTGGGAGAAGATTTATCGATAAAAGTAGATTGCACTTTATTTAACCATTTAGCATTCAGATTACTCTGTCAAAAGTAAAGCTTATTTATTCACCTTGTTTTGAATTAATGAGCGCTATCTGATAGCTTTGAGATTTTTGATGATAGAACTGCTTATCTTTAGAATGACATTGTAGGGTAGTTGTGAGAGGTTAGATCTGGTTGGTTATTTCGCTTAGTATGTTTTGCTGATGAAGTTATAAAACTAATCCAGAAATTGACCAATCCAAAACTATCTGAATTATTTTATGAATTTTTGACCTGTCCACTTTCACGATTTCAACCTGTATATATTGTAAAGTGAAGATTTTGAGTGGATTGACGTATTTGGCTTCTATTTTCAGCATATAGGCATGGTTGCTTCTATGACCTTAATCATAATTGTATTCTATACAATTATGTATCTCTCTATATGAAGTTCTTTTTATAAGCTGGCTACTGATAAAATTCATTAATTTGAATGACTTTATCCTTAATATGTTTAGATGTATATATATATATATTATCTATAATATATATATAATATATAATAATAAAAAGAATTCCAACCTTGTCTGATTTTCACGTTTTATTTACAATCTTATAATGATATATTATAAGATAATATATTATAATTGAATAAAATAAAATGAAATAGTAGAATGTTAAATGTTCATTCTGATTGAACTAGTACTTCATGCATTGAATTCTGCAATCTTCGGGTTCATGTAGTAGTGTTGACAGTCATGCTTCACAATTTTTGACAGTCAACATTGTGAAGCATGACTGTCAACACTACTACATGAACCCGAAGATTGCAGAATTCAATGCATGAAAGTACTAGGTCAATCAGAATGAACATTTAACATTCTACTATTTCATTTTATTTTATTCAATTATATATATATCTTATAATTATCATTATAAGATTGTAAATAAAACGTGAAAATCAGACAAGGTTGGAATTCTTTTTATTAATATATTCTTCTATACACAATCACACACACCCATATATATATATATATATATATATATAATATATAGATTATATATATATGGGTGTGTGGGTGTGTGTGATTGTGTATAGAAGTATTAATAAAAAGATTCCAACCTGTCTGATTTCACGTTTATATATATATATATATATATATATATATATCTATATATATATATATATATATATAGACGTGCGTTTATTATATATAATATAGACGTGCGTTTATATCGTGTGCATGTAGAAATGATGACGCGGGAAATTTTTACATGAAAAGATTATACGTGGGACGTCTGCAGATTATAATGTTCATCCAGTGTTACATCACATATCGTCAATACAATAAAGCATATATATTTCTAATCCTTCCTGATACTGTGCACTACGCTCACAGACACACACACATTGGTACACATATCTATACATAGATTCAAACATACATGCGCATATATATCAATGCGTAATTTTGACTGAGCTATCTATCTATCTATCTATCTATCTATCTATCTATCTATCTATCTATCTATCTATCTATCTATCTATCTATCTATCTATCTCTATCTATTCCTCTCTCTCTATCGATCCCCTCTCTCTCTCTCTCTATCTATCTATCTATCTATCTATCTATCTATCTATCTATCTATCTGTCTGTCTGTCTGTCTGTCTGTCTGTCTGTCTGTCTGTCTGTCTGTCTGTCTATGTATGTATGTATGTATGTATGTAAGTATGTATGTATGTATGTATGTATGTATGTATGTATGTATCTATCTATCTATTTATCTCTCTCTCTATATATATATATATATCTATCTGCATATACACATACATATTTATATGTGTGTATCTGTGTTTGCGTCTATGTGTGTGCTGATTATTGCATAAATTTCACAGCAAATTTCAGAAACTCCCTGCTAAAGACATCATTTTCATAGAATATTTTTTGATAAGCGGATAGAAGTTAGCATTCTTCGAGATTCGAAACGCAACGTTTAACTTCTGGAGATAAAGGCGTTGATAAACAGCATTACTGTACTTGGCAATACAGACTGAAGATTTTTGCTCTTAATAAACAGCAATACTCTACATGCTAATATTCAGCCAATATCCGTGTCGTATGCCTGTTAGTTCAAAGGAAAAGATTAATTTGGCGCCAAAAGTCACCAAGGAGCATTCGAGAATTTTCTTGGAAAATCTTATAAAACCATTGGGGTCAATTATCTAGGGGACTTCTATGATATGAAAGCTAGAAGTTTTGTGTCTCACGTCTCATGTTTTGCAAAGGCAATTTTCGTTTTTCGACCTCCTCACTGGGAAATTTTTCATATCACAACTAACAATTGTTATAATATAAAAACAAAACAAAACATTTCAGCCCTTTGTCTATGACAATTATTTTTTTTTATTCATGTATACCATACATCTAACACTTGTATATACTGCATAGTAAAACATGTTTAATATTATGGAAAACATGACTGAAGTTAATTTTCATTTTTCTTATAATTCCGAATTTTAACACAACACACCCTTGTCAATACGTATGCTGTGTGTCTGTATACAAACATTCCATTAAACTGAAATCTTCTAGAGTATAACACGCCTGGACAAATAATAGACCATCCGAAGAACACTGCAACGACCACAACATGCCAATGAAGGGAAATCTAAGCTATCACTAGATCTAGTCGAAACAACAGCTAAACAATGCTCAAACCATATCCCTTTTATCATTATAAATATCAAACACGCTTGCACCATGTGCTCCTTGATAAACTGTATATGTAAACCATTGATGTGCATTAACATCTATATCTACATCCATAGCTTAAATAATGCTACTCTTCTCTGCTGATAATCAGGATTGTTATTCGGAGAAATGTATGTTAGATAAAATTTCATTAATATGAAAGACTTTTCATCTCCAAATGAAAGTTAAATAATGGAATAAATACACTCTAAAGAACACTGGTGAAATTTATAACTGCGTTAAATCCCTGCATTATTAACTCTAATCTTCGTATATCAACATATCAAGTCAAAGATAATATTTTCTTTGACACACAATTAACAATTTAGAAAATAGAAATGTGGAGCGACTCACTCAGTAAAAAAAAAAGAAAAGAAAGAAACGCTAGTTTTTACCAACATTATAAGGTTGCCACTCACAACTCGGTTATCATTAAAGGTAAATTATACGAATACAGAGAACAGGTTCCATTGTAGGGGTGCATTTATAACATAAAGTAAAGAATCTCTCCAGAGATCGTGAGAGACTAGAAAAACAAACATTTAAAACCGGCTATCTTTATAATCAGACGAAGAAAAAAAACTGTAAAGAACATCTCTACTGACTATATAAAATCAACATCTGAGCACCTCTTATCACCGAATAAAAAATTCTGTGTCCTCTAGGGATTCGAAAAAATGAGAAAACTTTCAGGTATCCTGAACTCTTTTCTGTAAGACGCTAAAATGCCTGTCAGAGCAGGACTAGATAATCCTCCCAACCCCAAAACGAACTACATTCACCATGTGCAGACTGTCCATTTGGAAGCTATCCAGGAATTTGGAAATGTTGGTAGTAACGAAAGGGATTTACTTTTGCGAAACATTACCATCAGAGATGATTGACAAAACCGATAGAGTTGAATAAAATATATTCCAGCATTTAATGTCATCCATTTGCGTTTTGAGTTAAAATTCAACAAAAATTGTCTTTGCATTTTATCCTACCATCCAAAAATAAGTTGCAGCTAAGCACTTTGTCGACCATACTAGTCATATAATACATTGTTATGGTCTTTACGAGAACCATGACTGGTATTAACAGGAAGGAAATTGATAACGTTTTCTTATTTATTTCTTTATTGCCCACAAGGGGCCAAAGATAGAGGGGACAAACAAGGACAGACAAATGGATTAAGTCAATTACATCGACCCCAGTGCGTAACTGGTACTTAATTTATCGACCCCGAAAGGATGAAAGGCAAAGTCGACCTCGGCGGAATTTGAACTCAGAACGTAGCGGCAGACGAAATACTGTTAAGCATTTCACCCGGCGTGCTAACGTTTCTGCCAGCTCGCCCCTAATAGTATACCGTTATTTTATGTGAGCAAGCCAGGGCCTGCAATACTTTTTGTCTTTTTTTTTTTCTGTGCGGTTTTTAATTTATCAATTACCAAATTTTACCTTTCGCAATTTTCCTAAGATCGGCAACGAGAAACTCGAATAACGATTTATGATATATCAGAATTCAATAAAGTATTTCATACTGCATTTATTTTGGGGGAATCATTGTTAATCCATTTTGTTTGCATCCTGAAATACAAAACTATTAAATACATGGCACTACAAAATATTGATTTGCTTATTAGCCTCAAGGGCACCTATGAAACACAGGATAGTAACGAGTGGTTTTTATTTCGAATAAATAGTTAAAATAAAGTAATATAGCTATCAATTTATAAACAGTCATACTCTATTACTCTTTTACTTGTTTCAGTCATTTGACTGTGGCCATGCTGGAGCACCACCTTTAATCGAGCAATGTTGGGGGAACAAACACAGACACACAAACATATACGTAAATTGTTTGTACACTATCATATATGAAAAATATGTTATATTCGGCAGCAAAAAGTATTAAAACAAAATACGTTTCTCTATAAATTAAAAAAAAACTTTATTCTTATTATAAACAATATTTTGGAGTCTACAGATTCATTATCTTATAATGATAACTCATTAGAAATATCGGGAAGCATTATATCCATATATTTATATGTAAGGAAGAAAAATCAACGAAATGATGAATGTTATCAAAACAGAAAAGAGTAAGAAAAGCAAATTAGACGATCGGCTCTTCTTAGAAGAGGCAGAAGTAAACAGTGTTAGAGTGGGCAAAAGGAGAAAAAGAAGTTTGTCAAAACTATGTTCAAGTATTGATGAAAAGAATTCTAGGCTCTTGATGTAAAGAAGCCTTGGATCTTTTCGGTTTGAACGGCAGTTTTTAACAATTTCTAGGAAACTAAACAATTTTAAACTTCGTATACTGGTAGAATGTGTTTATAAAACAGCTTTTTCTCTTGGCTTTATTGAGAAAATTCTATAGTTTGTAAGATATTTGTTGTTTTTTCTTCTTCAATTTCTGCAATTTCAACCAATCAGTGACGTCTATTGAGGTAAAAAAATTCTGTACTGCATGAATATGTCCCTCGTTTAAGAAACAGATTGGGTTTATTTACATTTGTGAAGAAAAAAAAGATACCCTTCCCCCACCGCAAACCCTAAAACAGATTGAAATGCAATAGATCGATTCTAGGGTCATAATTATGGGTGACAATTTCATATGACACCGCTAGAAAAAACTGCCGTTCAAACCGAAAAGATCCGAAACGTTTCTTAGAGACTACAACGTAGCCGATTTTGACAGTGAGAGAGAGGGATGGAGGGAGAGAAAGAGGGAGAGAAAGAGTGAGAGAAGCAGAGAGAGAGAGAGTGAGAGAGAGAGGGTGAGAGAGAGAAGAGGTAAGTCGCTAGTAATTTGCTGGTCATTTGTTTGTGGTAATTCTCTACCTGAGGGATGAAAAGTAAATTCGATCACAAAATTAGTTGCATTCAGGGCGTTCAGAGTGCAGGTAGACAGAACTAATACTACGTGACAGTCTATCCGATGCGCAAATGATTGTGTCAATTCACCGCCTCAGGACTCTGTTTCTGGAAAGATCATTACTTTGTTTCTAAAATTCGACAATTAGAATGTTAGCATTGTTTAAGTAAACAAACGATTGTTAATTAGCTGAGAGTAACCATATTTGTCTCAACTAATCAACAAACAGATTCGTTTGTTTACTTAAACAACGCTATCATTCTAATTATCGAATTTTAAAAACAGTTTAACGATCTTTCCATACATCTTAACGCAGTCGACTACCTTCCCTTCTATTATTCATCCTCACACCCTCGTACGTTTCTCTTATCTCTTGTTTCCTCAAACAACGTCACCGTCTTTTTTTAGTCAGTTTTCTCATCATTTCTTATAAACAGGCGCAGGTATGGCTGTGTGGTTAAGAAGGTCACTTTGCAATAAGGCGGTTTCGGGTTCAGTCATACTGCGCGGCGCTTAACTAAATTTGGTAAACGGGAACTGTGTGAATTCCCATCGTGCATGTGTATATGAGCATTCGTGTATGTTTATATGTCTGTTTGTGTCGGTATTAGTCTCTCGCTATTGCTTGACAACAGGTCCTGTTTTGTTTACGTCTCCGTAGCTTAGTATTTCGACAAAGGTCACGGCCAGAATTAGTATCAAACTTAAAAATAGGTACAGGGAGCGATCTGTTCGACTAAAACCCTTCAATGCTGTGCTCCAGCCCTGCCACAGTCCAATAACTGAAACAAGTAAATTATCTATCTATCTTCTTACCAATTAAGGGTTTAGCAACGATCTCCCTTTTAGTAGAAAGAATAGCTATAACTCTTTGACTGCTATTTCTAAATTCGGTGTGTGGTGAGGCAATTCGTTGCTAAACCCTTAATTGCTTAGTATTACTTAAATTTTCCTCGAATGAGGCTTTTACATGCCGAAATCTACTTGGTGTAATTAATAATTATTCCAAATTAATTAATTTCACCCTTTATTGTTACTGATAACCATATTTCATCCCAGTAAATGACCACAGCATCTTGTCTTGGCTACACGCGGGTGGGAAGGGGCTGGTGACACGAACTTTCATTCACACTTTGAATTTGGTGGTACTGGTAATGGCTTTAGCTCGCTCTGATACTGAGTTGAGATGATGACTTCTAGTATCTCAAAATTTAATATACAATTATTCATAATTGTAGTGTCCTACGCTGATGAGAAAAGAAGTTGGGTAAGGTAGAATTATCTAATTCTTATGCTTTCCTAAAACTTGATTTCGAAACGTACGTCCGTAGGTGACTTAAAATTGTATGATAGATTGCCGTCATTTCATTCTCTCTTACCTGTCTGTGTTTGCCTTTCAAGTGCTGTGTTTTTACTGAGATCTCCCTTTTAGTAGAAAGAATAGCTATAACTCTTTGACTGCTATTTCTAAATTCGGTGTGTGGTGAGGCAATTCGTTGCTAAACCCTTAATTGCTTAGTATTACTTAAATTTTCCTCGAATGAGGCTTTTACATGCCGAAATCTACTTGGTGTAATCAATAATTATTCCAAATTAATTAATTTCACCCTTTATTGTTACTGATATATATATATATATATATATATATATATATATATATATATGTATGTATGTATGTATGTATGTATGTATGTATGTATGTATATATATATGGATTCAGTACTACCGAACTGAACTAAAAATTTCATTCCACCACAAGCAAGGGTTACAGAATCATGAAGATGCACATATCGTTGGATTTTGAATGGTTATGGATATTGTGGTTCATGTATCCTTCTGATGAAAACGGTGTTTTTCTAACGATGTAATGTGTCCATTAATCAATTAAACATTCGTTGGAAACAGCTGTAGTGAATTGACACACCCATCTCTGGTTATTTATTCCTATATATATGCATCATACACACATATACATACATACATACATACATACATACATACATATATATATATATATATAATATATATATATATATATATTATATTATATATATATAATCAAATAAGGGTAGAAATTGATATTAATCTATTAAAACCAGTGCCTAGCATATTTTTAAAAATCCGGAGATTAAAAAGTGGACAGCCTTAATGCTAGATATATGCTATATCTAGCATATAGGTTGTCCACTTTTAGTGGTCGGCCCTCTAAATTTTGTATGTAAAAAAATTTTTAATTTCGGATTTTTTAAAAATATGCTAGGCCACTGGTTTTAATTGATTAATATCAATTTCTACCCTTATTTGATTTTAAATAAAAAATTGTTCTCTAGCCGGTAAACTGACTGCCATAGTTTATTACCTGCAGAGTAATTTCCGATCTCAGCGCGCAAAAGTGAAGGCATTTGAAAGATACACATAAATATAATTTGTAGAACTTTATACATACTGGATTTAGGTTGAGCGTTCTGTATCTAGTTCAGGAAATTGTGTTTTGTAAACGACAGACTATGCTGATGAACTTGCAGATGTTTACGTGTCCATATACGTAAATATTAACAAGTGAAATTTATTAGTACATAGGTAATCGTTTTTTATTTCGTATATTTTCATTTGCCTTGCTTATTTTTACACTTTGATTTTTTGCTGAATTTTTTCTTGAGAACACATTCTTCGTGGCAAATGGCAATTTTAACGTCTATATCTAGCATATAGGCTTTCCACTTTCAATGCTCAGTCCTCAAAATTTGGCATATATATATATATATATATATAGATATATATATATATATATATATATATATATAATATATATATATGTATATATGTATGCATATATATGTATGTAAGTATGTGTGTATGTACGTATGTTTGTATGCATGTGTGTGTGCGTATTGCTGAATGTTTATATACATAATTTAATACGCATACACGCATATGCATACATACACATATACATGCACATATAATAATACTAGTTATTGTAATGCTGGTAGTGGTGGCCTATACGGGAATGATGACAGTTATTGTGAATATGACAATAATTCTTTCGAACTTTGGTACTAGGCCAGCTATTTTGAGGAAAGGGGTCAAGTTGATTACATCGACCCCTGTACTTAATTACTACTTATTTTATCAACAGCGAAAAGACGAAAGGCAAAGCCAACCTCGGCGGAATTTGAGCTCAAAACGCAAAATCGGAAGAAATGCCGCTAAACATTTGTCGAACATGGCAATAATGACATCAGATGTGACGTTGACAGTAACTAAAACGAGGACAATTACCATTCTGATGGTAATGAATTTGATGCCAAAGGTAACTCTTCTGTCACTTCTCTCTGCATTCTGCTGGTTACGATGATAGTGATGTGCTTTTCGAAAACTACCGATGCCTGTAGAATTTGCATCAATCTAATAATGTTGTTAACCTAATTCGAGAAAGAAGAAAAACCACCTGAAGCAGTTGTCGACGCTCAAACCATAGTCGTTCACACACTTTATTAACATTCAAATGAACACAACGGTTGTTTTCCACCTGAGGATGTTGATCAGCTGATGCAATGCTTAAGCACCAAGGAAAAATATTGATGCCTGACGTCCAACTTCGGTTTACGTTTCAGCCATCATTTCATATTCGGTCACAGAAACGGACTGCGGAAAGAAGTGTCATGCTAAAGGCATCCATCTCAAGTACATCGATGTTTTCATTATCGTTGTTACTGTCAGAGTTCTCGATAATTCTCTGAATGAGTCAGGTCAATAGGTTCGAATCCACTTCCAAGTTCTTATCCATCTGAAGTTCTAGTCCGAACCCGACACCGAGTATTTTAACTTAGTAACAACCACCACGCTTACTAAAGGAATAAAGAACAAGAAAGCGATAACAATGACGATGCTATTACTCTCTCTCTTTTACTTGTTTCAGTCATTTGACTGCGGCCATGCTGGAGCACCGCCTTTAGTCGAGCAAATCGACCCCGGGACTTATTCTTTGTAAGCCAAGTACTTATTCTATCGGTCTCTTTTGCCGAACCGCTAAGTGATGGGGACGTAAACACACCAGCATCAGTTGTCAAGCAATGCTAGGGGGAAAAATACACACACACAACACACACACACACACACACACACACCACACACACACACACACATATATATATATATACATATATACGACAGGCTTCTTTCAGTTTCCGTCTACCAAATCCACTCACAAGGCATTGGTCGGCCCGGGGCTATAGTAGAAGACACTTGCCCAAGATGCCACGCAGTGGGACTGAACCCGGAACCATGTGGTTGGTTAGCAAACTACTTACCACACAGCCACTCCTGCGCCTATTGTTGATGATGTTGACGACGACGACGACGATGACCACTGTAATAATGATGATGAGGATGATGATGAGGATGGTGATTACACAGCAATTTCGAGGAGAAAAAGTAGTGGAAAACCAAGAAGGAGGAAGGCAGAGGGATTGAGAATAAGCTACAACAGCTGTAGCGTCTGCCACAACAGCAGCAGCAGCAACAGCAGCAGCAGCAGCAGGGGAAGCAGGGAGAGATGCAAATTATAAAAGTAAAAGAAGCCGGCAAGATAAAAAAAAAAAAAACAGAAATTGTGTTGAGAATGGCGTCATAAATTAAACGGCCATAAAAATACCTTTTCTGAGACATGAACGATCCTAGGTTACGATAAAATATATATATATACATACATGCATGCATATATATATATATACATATGTACATGCATACATGAATACATACATACGTACAAACATACAGACATGAGTGTGTGTCTGCACAGATACGTACACACACACACACACACACACACACACACACATACACACATATATTGATAAAATATGCACATATATGTATATGTATATACATATATAAATATATATATGTGTGTACACGTATGTGCATATGTGTATATATATATATATGTATATACATTTATATGTATATATATATATGTATATTTATATATATGTATATATATATATATATATATATATATATATATATGTATATATATACATATATATATGTATATATATATATATATATGTTTATATATATGTACGTATATATATATATATGTATATGATGCGTATATGTGTATATATGTGAGTGCGTGTGTGCATGTACCTGTACGCTTGTATATCATGTCGGACGCAGTAAATCTAAGATTATCATAAACTTCCTCTGGTGCCAAGTGTGGCCAACTCCCTCTGATATCGGCAATATGAGCGAATCTATAAGACGTAAACCATTAAAAGATTCTGTCTACTAGTTATGTGTATGCGTGCGTGGGTAAGCATGCACGTGTATGTATGTGTGCTTGTGTGTATGTGTGTCCATGGAAGTATGTGTTTGAGCATCCATAAACTTAAGCTAAAGAGATAAGTAACCGTTTACTTTGCTGACAAGCCAGTTAGACAGCTTGTTGTACTAACTATATTGTTCAGTAGCTGTTCAATATTACCGTAACTGTAAGACGGCGAGGAGCTGGCGGAACCGTTAGCACGCCGGGCGAAATGCGTAGCCGTATTTCGTCTGCCGGTACGTTCTGAGTTCGAATTCCGCCGAGGTCGACTTTGCCTTTCATCCTTTCGGGGTCGATAAATTAAGTACCAGTTACGCACTGGGGTCGATGTAATCGACTTAATCCGTTTGTCTGTCCTTCTTTGTCCTCTCTGTGTTTAGCCCCTTGTGGGTAGTAAAGAAATAGGTATTTCGTCTGCCACTACGTTCTGAGTTCGAATTCCGCCGAGGTCGACTTTGCCTTTCATCCTTTCGGGATCGATTAAATAAGTACCAGTTACGCACTTGGGTCGATGTAATCGACTTAATTCGTTTGTCTGTCCTTCTTTGTCCTCTCTGTGTTCAGCCCCTTGTGGGTAGTAAAGAAATAGGTATTTCGTCTGCCACTACGTTCTGAGTTCGAATTCCGCCGAGGTCGACTTTGCCTTTCATCCTTTCGGGATCGATTAAATAAGTACCAGTTACGCACTTGGGTCGATGTAATCGACTTAATCCGTTTGTCTGTCCTTCTTTGTCCTCTCTGTGTTCAGCCCCTTGTGGGTAGTAAAGAAATAGGTATTTCGTCTGCCACTACGTTCTGAGTTCGAATTCCGCCGAGGTCGACTTTGCCTTTCATCCTTTCGGGGTCGATAAATTAAGTACCAGTTACGCACTTGGGTCGATGTAATCGACTTAATCCGTTTGTCTGTCCTTCTTTGTCCTCTCTGTGTTTAGCCCCTTGTGGGTAGTAAAGAAATAGGTATTTCGTCTGCCACTACGTTCTGAGTTCGAATTCCGCCGAGGTCGACTTTGCCTTTCATCCTTTCGGGGTCGATAAATTAAGTACCAGTTACGCACTGTGGTCGATGTAATCGACTTAATCCGTTGTCTGTCCTTCTTTGTCCTCTCTGTGTTAGCCCCTTGTGGGTAGTAAAGAAATAGGTATTTCGTCTGCCACTACGTTCTGAGTTCGAATTCCGCCGAGGTCGACTTTGCCTTTCATCCTTTCGGGGTCGATAAATTAAGTACCAGTTACGCACTTGGGTCGATGTAATCGACTTAATCCGTTTGTCTGTCCTTCTTTGTCCTCTCTGTGTTTAGCCCCTTGTGGGTAGTAAAGAAATAGTTATTTCGTCTGCCACTACGTTCTGAGTTCGAATTCCGCCGAGGTCGACTTTGCCTTTCATCCTTTGGGGGTCGATAAATTAAGTACCAGTTACGCACTTGGGTCGATGTAATCGACTTAATCCGTTTGTCTGTCCTTCTTTGTCCTCTCTGTGTTCAGCCCTTTGTGGGTAGTAAGGAAATAGGTATTTCGTCTGTCTATGTTCTAAGTTCAAATTCCACCGAGATCGACTTTCGGGGTCGATAGATTAAGTATCAGTTACGTACAGGGGGTCGATCTAATCGACTGGCTCCATCCCCCAAAATTTCGGGCCTTGTGCCTAGAGTAGAAAAGAATATTACTGTAACAATCGCAATGAGGTGTTGGGTCACACATTTACATCTATTGATTTCGGTATTATTGACTCTGTTGTTGTTTTTGCTAAGTGTAAGTTCTAGATTAATCCTGCTCCAACAGAATTATGATGAAATGGTTCAAGCTGTGAACATTTTATTTGTATCTTACTCCTGTGATATGCCAATTACTACATTCCACTATATGTCCTTCCGTTAATTGACACGTTACTGTGTATGTGTGTGTGCATGGTTGTTGATGCTTCAAAAATCTCAAAATAACATCGACACTAACAAAAAGACTCATCGGAATAACAGGGAACAGATCTTAAACATTGAATTTCCATGTGATGTTAAAAACTTCTGTAAGAGTGTGGAGTAAAGACTCCTAGACAGACTGGTCGAGCAATTCCACCTTGTTCAAAAGCGAAAGTGATTAATTTCTCACACTTTTCTCTCTCCGATCAAAATGGTCTTACTTAGAGTAGGAAGCATAAATGCATGTAGCCTGGTGTTATCCAAAGAATTACCTTATGCTAAAATATATAGCAGTGGTAACAGCCAGCGAGGCCAGAATTTCCGACACGCGGTCACCGACACCCATCTTTAATGGTTGCGAGATATGCGCCTCTTTTAGCCGACGGTGTGCATCTGATGGAGGAGCGGTTATGTTGTTCTGAAAGAGTTTGAATCTGAGGTACGGATGATCTTTCTGATCCTGGATGATGTCTTTAACCTTGGAATTAACCACTGCAAATGCGGTACTTTCAGATTAGCAGTCATCTATGCCCGAAAGAGGCACCAGTAGCCAATTCAGCCCAAATAGTCTTTGAATAAGTGTTGTTCAAGGATGTTGAACGAAATACACATGTATTCAGAGGTGAATTATTAAAACTCCAAAGAATTCCTCTCAACACTTAGCTATGATGTTCCCCCACTACTCCTGCTCGTGATCAGAGATGCAGATATCGTTAGCCACCAAAGGACATGCTCAACTGGTTAAAGCCAAACAACTGACAAGCAAATTTGTGGTACTGAGGAGAATATTTGCTGTAGCCTATACCAAGACAAAACAATGTACATGATAAGACTTCCAATTAGTTAAGATCAGCAACCATGAGAGCCTGGTACTGCATTTTACCTCACATTTGCTTGGTAGTTTCAGGTTAATAAGCTCTGATATTGGGAAGCCAAGATAAAGCCTTTGGCCCTGAGCTCCGTACTTCTGGTCTACATCACCTTGTTTTCTACGGGTTACACGTTGTCAAACAAAGGTTTTTGTTCCCACCTATCAGTTGTTCAAACGCCTTTTGCTTTGCTATTGATTTCAACTTCTTTGCAACAACAGTTGCTGCACTTCCACCATGCTGTTCAATCTGGGTATTATGCATAAACTCACTTGAAAATTATTTGCTCTCCTTCATAACAGACTGAAGCTTCTTACATCTTTCAGGATTTTCAACGAGCTTTAGCATCTAGTCGTTAGATGTTTCAAGATATTTTGCCAGTCTAATTGTAGTGGCTTTGTAGGATATTTCAAATTGGATCAAGCCTCGACCTCCTTGATTTCTGGATAGGTAAAGACGATCTTCGTCTGCCTCTGGGTGGTGCATCTTATTACAAGTCAGCAGCTTATGGATTTTCCAATCAATTTTCCTCCCTTGCCTCATATTCCAGTTCAACACATTGAAACTGTAAATAACAGCCGGAACTGTTAAGGAATTTATAGCTAATACCTTGTTAAGTGCATTTAACTCGGATTTTAGGACTGCTCGAACTCTCCTGTAACACTCCTTCCTAGTTTTCTCTTTCATACATGCTGAATGGCAGAGCCCTCATTTGTTCCGAGGCATCTGTAAGTTTGTGCCTGCTCGAGTTCTTTTATGACGTAGTCTGGATGACGTTGTCTGGATGTTGAAGTCTGGATGTTGAAGTCTAGATGTAGAAGTTTGGATGTGTGTATGTATAAGTGGAAAGAAGGCATTAATTTGCCTCCCTGACTTTTCCAGTCCCTCCAACTGATTATTTTGAGTCTAAGGTAATTCTAAAATATAATATATTGCATACACATCTTTTGCACAGGAATTACTGTAGAGAAGGTTTTCGTCAACATTTTAGAAACTCTTTTATTGAAGGAGCATATGCGTCCTTCCTCACATCGATATGCCGCCACCTATCTCTCTTTCTGTTTCTCTTCATAGAACAGATGAAACTGCGCGTAAATGTTCCAAAGAACGGGTGACCTTAGCCAATTCTGAGTGATTTTCTCACTGCTGATCTGGTTCTAAATAAGTATTTTATTCGGCGTGGTTTGATTTCTATAATAGAGAACAAAAATTGCTAATCTCTTTATCTTTCATTCAGCTTATAATCTTAATCGTCTGAATTTCAATTTATTATGAAAAAAAGCAAAAACAAAAGGAGAAAAAAATCTTGATACGCATTTTTTTTACGTCATTTCAAGTTCTGTATGCCGTGATGTTTGAGATTAGCAAGGATAATTTGAAAATCATAAAGAATATTATTAAGCATTTTAAGGTATTTTTTTGTATGTATTTTCTTGTTGAACAACAATCATTTTGTTCTCTATTTTTAGAGTGTGGTAGTTCTCTGCTTATATGGAGAGAAGATAAACCCTAAACAAATATCCATTTCTGAAGAAATTAATATTTTCTGAGACTCTAATACACAATAAATATGAAAAAGAAAATAATGTATAGTGTAGTATATTTATAAATACAAAACATATATGCCCTTACTGTGGAATAGGTGAATATTGAAATCTCCGAAGGCTTAAGATATTTTAACACTTTCCACTTTTGTTATTTTTTGCTTCATGCTCTTGCTTAAGGTGACTGGAATCATTCCAAGGTGGTTGTCCCCGAGGCGCCATCGTGCGTAGAGCCGACCAGGTCTACCAGTGGTCCCCATTATTGGCGGTCCCGTGCCAGCCCCTATACATCTTCCAAGAAAATGTCAAGCCTCTGGAGATTTTGCTTAATCACGTCCGTCCAACTGGTGCGGTATCTGTTACGGGACTTCTTCCAGCCCGCAGCTTCTTTATCGAATGAGAGTAAGGCCCTGGTAGGATTATCTGGAAGTAGGCGTAAGACGTGTCCGTACCAGCGCATGCAATAGATGGGTGGTTGCAGGCTGATGCGTCAGTGCACGCATTTCATTGTTGGAAACATGATGGTATCATCTGATGTTCTCAACGATTCTCATCACCATGGAAATCGCCTGCCTCCCTGCCTGCCTCGGACGCCTTGAACATCTTCAGAAGTAGCTCTGATAACGAAACGAGTGGCCAACAGAGAAAACGTGTAGCCACATGGGGAAATTTCGGCCGATAATGCTCGCAGCTGACTGAAATATCTTTATTCATATAACAGAAGTATTTCAAAATACCACTGCAAGAACAAGAAACATTGCTTAGATTATGAAGTAGTAACTGTCACTTTGCTCCAGGTAAGCCCTGTTTGCGTGAATCGAAAACGTTTCCCCGTTCCCATTGCATTACTTCACTTCTGATATATAACAAAGCTATTCAATGTGTAATACATTGTCGAAAAATAATGGCATAATATCAGGTACGCTTGACTGATATTTGAATAATGTTTACACACACACACACACACACACACACACATATATATATATATATATATATATATATATATATATATATATATATATGGCCTGCTCGCTTAGCCAGCGGGGTGGCGTCATTCGAAGGCTAAAACAATGCGAACGCATTGTGACCAGCGATGTGTAACTACATCTGATGGACTGGTCGGTCACGTGATCACGTGATATATATATATACACACACAAAGTATGGGGGTTTAGTTCACAGGTGATGTAAACTATTAGGTGCGCCAGGTAACTACTGTGACGGAGACGGATTATTGGGGCTCGAAGGTTATAGCCGAGACTGTAGTTATGGAGCCATTGCAGATTTCCGATGCAGCGGATGTATAATTGTTAAACAAGACAGCAAACAATAAGGCAAAGCAAACATCTCAAGTCATATACGATATTATTATAGGAAGATATTCAAAATCTTGCAGCTGTTTCTGGGATATCCCCGAGTATGGGATATTCCGTCATCAGAGACAAATAGGGGAAACAAGAAAAATGAGAATGGTATATATTAATAAGATGACGACTTAGAGAAAGGGAGTAAAAGAATAAGGAGACGGAAAGAAAGAAGAAAAAAGTAGCATAAAAGTTCATAGGTCAACTTTCCGAAGTTATAGAAACCAGAGCATGAGTCTTTAGGTGCAATCCTGCGTAGATCCATGAGTGTAAGCCTTTAGGTACAACCCTGCGTATATCCATGTGGATAAAAATTCTGATATAGTAGACATCCAAGAAAAACGACGCAAACATATCAACGTTCAATAAGATAATGGTAGCGGAGGTGGCTCTTAAGTGGTAAAAGTAAAGAAAAGAAAGAGAAAGAGAAAGAGAGAGGTGGGGGATTTGAAGGATTGGCTGTAGGATAAAGTAAGGTGTATAGGTGTAAGGTGTCTCAGAATTGTGTATGAGGTAGCCGAGAAGATGAGAGAGAGAGGATGAGGAGGTAGAGGAAGACAGGGTAAAAAAATAGAGCAAAATGAAAGGACTTGAAAGAGAGTAGTAGATGTCTGGTAGTTTTAAAGTCTAAAGTTGTTGGAGAGAACATTTAGCAGTAAATGCTGTATCTGTTCTGGCTAAGGTCAGTGGCTGTAGAATTTTGTTTAGCAATGGTGCTAAGGGTATGTAGGTAGGTAATCAAGAAAGGAAGAGCTAGTTGAATGTTAAATTATTTATGAGCGGGAGTCAAAGTTAGGAGGTTTATATTACAGGATTTATTGGGTTAATCCTTTCATTACTGTATTTATTTTGAGATGTTCTGTGTTTCTTTCAATTACTTTAAATATAACAAAGAATTTAGTAAAATAACTTAGTTATCATTCAGCTAGTGTTAGGAACATAAATTGTGACTAAGGTGAAAATAAGACATTTGTATCCAGAGCCAGAGCCGGTTTCAGCCGGGTTGGTAACTAAAGGGTTAAGGTTTTAAAATAAATTTAGGATAAATTAAAGAATTAATATTTATCTTATAGTGTGATGAGGTAAGGTAGACAGAAATGAGGTAAGACATAAAGTAGAAATAAGAATTATAGAGATATAGAAGGGGGTATGTGTTAATGGTCATAGGGGTTTGTATGTGGGTGCTATTCGTGGGGGTGAGCTTACATCTAGATTTATGAAGGAATTTAAAAGTTCGGACGAATTTGTGCTCACGCGTAGTGAAAGCCTCGTTGTATTTATTAAGCAATTGTGGTGTGTGGTAAGTAGCCTGTTTACCAACCACATGGTTCCGCGTTCAGTCCCACTACGTGGCACCTAGGGCAAGTGTCTTCTACTATAGCCTCGGGCCGACCAAAGCCTTGTCAGTGGATTTGGTAAACGGAAACTGAAAGAAGCCCGTCGTATATATATATATATATATATATATGTATGTGCATGAATGCTTGTGTGTCCGTGTTTGTCCCCCTAGCATTGCTTGACAACCGATGCTGGTGTGTTTATGTCCCCGTCACTTAGCGGTTCGGCAAAAGAGACCGATAGAATAAGTACTGGGCTTACAAAGAATAAGTCCCAGGGTCGAGTTGCTCGATTAAAGGCGGTGCACCATCGTGGCCGCAGTCAAAATGACTGAAACAAGTAAAAAGAGAAACAAGAGAATCTTCTTTTAAACGAAATCCGCAACTGGAGTGTTGGTCCTGATATGACCCAGGAAAGTTTATACTGTAGTTTTCTATTACTTAGATGGTGTTCGTGGCTGGTTAGTGATGTGGAATTGCTATTCTCCTTATATTTAAACGAGTTTAAATGTGCATACTACCTGTGTTTAAAATTGAAGGATATACCCATTCCATCTCAAAAACCTTTTCTCCTACTATTACTTAGCAAAACAAATGATCTTCTCCGAAGAATGAAAGGGAAGACCTTCTTTTACGATAATAAACACAAATCGGATGAAAACAACGATAATAAATATAACCTTATGTCATACAAAACCCTCCTCGCAACCTCCACTGACTAAATTCGAAACTGACATCCTTAACATAATTAAAAATTAAAAATTTTCTAAACACAAATCTTCTTTCCAGAGACAGCTTTCCAATACAATCAATGAGATTACCTGATCACCCAAAATGCAAGTCTTCTCCAACAAAACCGGGAACTTGTACTCTCTTACCATCGAGGAATATCTTGAAGTTATTAGGAAGGAGCTACACAAATCCTATAAGGGGGCCTCACAATTATTGCTGGATAATACAATCAATATCAAACCAAAGCAAACTTGTAAATACACTCGAAGTCGACGACCGCACCGAGCCCTAGAACCCAGGAACACCACACTTCAATCTTAAGGACAATGAACCAGATTTCTTAACCAAACCCTCTATTAGACACATCTGCCCCACCAAATCGGATTTAGGGCGAATTAGCAAAAATATACTAGACAGAGTCATACCTTCTATGAGAGAGAAACTAAATGTAAACTTATGGTCATGCACAGGCGAGGTCATCACCTGGTTCTACCTGCTTCATAACAAAAACACATCCTCTTTCCTACAATTTGACATCAATAATTACTACGCCTCTATATCACCTATCCTCCTTGAAAACGCCCTTACCTTAGTTAAAAACCTAACCAACACAACCTCATATCCTTCGATAATAAGATTTGGTCCCGCGCTAACCTCAACACTAACAGAAGCAACTTCTTCGATATAACCATTGGCTTGTCCGACTCCGTTCAAGTCACAGATCTTGTCGGATTGTACCTCCTTCAACAGCTCAGCACACAATTCCCCCACATCAAGGGGGGGTTAAACAGGGATGATACAGTGTTAATTACAACCGGCCTAACAAAATCTGCATTAGCAAAAACTAGAAAGCACTTACATAAATTCTTCGCCAACTTTAACCTATTTATCTCTTTCGAAAACTCTTACAAGACAACAAATTTTCTAGATGTTACTTTAGATTTAAACTCTTCACTATAATTTCCATATCAGAAACCCAATCAATACCTTAAATACATCAACACAGAATCTGGCCACCGTAAAGCTACGTTCGAGAGCATAATCAAAGGCATATCCATCAGAATATCCACCCGCCAATGAAGAAATCTTCTATAACTACGCCAACTACTATAACCAATCTTTAGCTGCTAGCGACCCCGATAATTATGATGATGATGATGATGATGAGGATGATGATGATGATGATGATGATGATGATAATGAGGATGAGGATGAGGATGAGGATGAGGATGATGATGATGATGATGTTGATAATGATAATAATAATAATAATAATAATAATAATAATAATAATAATAATAATAATAATATAATAATAATAATAATAATAAGAATAATAATAATAATGGTAACACTGGCGTTGATATCAATACTAGAAACGACAGCAATAATAACAGCAATATCACGATCGTTTCAACTAATACCACGCTAGCCACCACCAGAACTACCTCATCTCTTTCTCCAATTAACCACCATAGAACCGTTAACTGCAACTGCAGAGCCGGGACAGATTGTTCACTGCAAACCCAGTGCAGAAGATTCAACATCGTATACCGATGCACCGTATACCAATGCACCGTATACCGATGCACCGTATACCGATGCACCGTATACCGATGCACCGTATACCGATGCACCGTATACCGATGCACCGTATACCGATGTGGCTGAGAGACTGTGGAAGCATCAGCTTGTCAGGTATAGGGGCCGGACATACTGTCTGACCAGGCTGGGGTTCGGGCTAAATTCAGCGCCAAAGATTATGGCAACAATTCTCAAGGCCATCCTGGGAAAGGTGGACAGAGTAAAAAAGACCACCAATTCGTATATCGATGACATCCTGGTGGATGAAACCGTAATTCCAGCAACGGAGGTCATAGGCCATCTGAAGAGATTTAGACTGATCGCCAAGCCACCAGAAGTGATGGAGGGAGGCGCTGCACTAAGCCTCAAGCTATGGAGAGACAAGGGCGACGCGTTGGGGTTCCGGCAAGGGAACGAGATCCCCCAACTGGGCACCAGCATGAGCAGACGGGAACTGTTCTCGATGTGTGGGAAGCTGGTGGGACACTGCCCGATTGTAGGATGGCTCTGGACAGCATGTAGCTTCATCAAGAGACGAGCCAAAGGAGCGAAATGGAACGATAAAGTGGGCGAGAAGACGACCGACATGATGCAGGAAGTCTAGGTCAGAGTCAGAGCAGAGGATCCAGTGAGGGGCAGTTGGTATGTACCCCCACCAAAAAAAAAAAAAAAGAGCGGGATCATATGGTGTGACGCCAGTAGCATCACATAGGGGTTGTCTTGGAAGTGGGAAGCGTCGTGGTGTAAGATGCAGCCTGTTTCAGGAAGACGGACGCCTGCAACCATATCAATGTGGCGGAGTTGGATGCCGTGTTGAAGGGAGTGAACCTAGCCTTGAAGTAGGGGTTGCGCACCATAGAAATTAGGACCGATTCGACCACTGTACTTGGTTGGGTGACGGCAGTCATCACCAATGAGCGGAGGGTGCGAACCAAAGGGGCCGCAGAGATGTTGGTCAAACGTCGACTGGGGATACTGCATGAACTAACCGCTGAGTTCGACCTGAAGCTGGGTATGATCTTTGTGACTTCTGAGAAGAACAGGGCAGACGTAGGTGCTGAAAGCAATGCTTGATGGGTGGCAGGTCAGCCGCTTCTTCAAGGCGGCATACCGGCCAAGTGGAAATGGAGTGGTGGAAAGGCATCATCGTACAATCAAGACTATGGCAGAGACGGGCCACATATTACCAATCGAGGCTGTATTTTGGTACCATATGTCGCTCAGGTCAGGACAGGCTGAGGAGTCGGTGTCACACAGGCAATATTCAGGTACGAGTGGAAGCATCCGTGCACTGCATCAGTGCAACCCAAGGGAGAGGAAGAGCACGCCTTCGTGCAGGTCGGGGAACAAGTTTGGGTAAAACCCCCAAATGCACGTGTACATCACGATGGGGAAAGGGAACAACAACCTCCATCAATTCGAAGAACAACGTCTCTGTCGATGGTATGCCACGCCATGTTTTGGACGTGTGGAAGATTGTCAATGCCTCAGAGGATGGAACAAGCAGCAGTGGGCAAGAAGATGAAGACAGCAACAGTAGGTAAGACGAAGACAGCAGCAGTAGGCAAGATGATGAAGCCAGCAGCAGCATGCCAGGAACTAAGGCCAGTCTCGGGGTCGCACGGCGACCAAAGAGTGAGGGGTACACTCCTCCCTGGTTGGCTGATTATGAAACCAGTTAAGATGTGAGTTTGGGAGCGAGGAGTGAGTGGGAAAGCCGGTTGAATGATATGTAGATCAGTGGGGGGGGGTATGTGGTGCTTGTGGTGTTATGGGCTGTGATGAGCTATGTGGTGTTGGTGGAGAGGATTGCAGATGGGGTAAACGGAAGTGAAGACTGCGGAAGAGCCACGAGGGCATGCGCGGGCAGAAAGCAAATGGGGCAGTTCGATGAGCGACGGCGAGTGTGGAAGGACGTTTTTTCTTGACG
Organism: Octopus sinensis; assembly: GCF_006345805.1. Taxonomy (NCBI): domain Eukaryota; kingdom Metazoa; phylum Mollusca; class Cephalopoda; order Octopoda; family Octopodidae; genus Octopus; species Octopus sinensis. The sequence continues at coordinate 25,180,089 of NC_042999.1, forward strand.
ATAAAGACAGTGATCACTCATCCCGCCTGGTTCAACAGATAAGGTCTCTGTATTTCTTTCTCTCTTTTGCTTTTTTTCTGTTGTCTTTTTCCTCCATTACACAACAGAATGATTTTCAAATGAAACAAACGAAAAGAAACAACAAATATAATGCATAGGAAAATTCGAACCGGATGTTTCAATTTCCGAGTGTATAAACAATGTCAAGCAGCGTTAGTGAAAGCCATGATTTCCAAAGAGCGGAGAGAGAATTTGCAAAATATTTCAAAATATTCAGACGCCGGAGTCTATCTATAATCTGATCATTCAAAATCTAGTGACAATATACATCTACGTTTTCTAATTCAAGCAGCAAAGACAAAATTCTCTGCAACGTGTTAGCTAAGGAAACAGGAGAATAAAGAGAACAATATTAGTGAATTATACAACATAATATAATATAATGCTATGTAGTCTATTATAGAATTGATTATGAATAACTTTATACGGTTATATTTCAACAAAATTTAAACAAATTCATATTTCGAAATATCTTGTGCCTATCTGCAATTAGGGTACTTTTGAGACAAAATTTATGTAAGAATCTTTTATTGTGCGTGTAAATCTCATTTTAATATTATCGATAAATAACAAAGTTAATGTTGCTTTACAAAACCAGTATAAATTCTCATTTAATTTAGAATTTAATTGTTGCACACATAGATGAATGGTGAAATATAGCTAGAAAAAGTTTAAATCTGTTTATATTAATAGGAAATGTTGGGATTTAATAATCTGGAGACGCATACACACACACAGACACACATACTACGCACAGAGTGATCGTCGATATTTGCTAAGAGTTGGAATAACAGAATGCGTCAGCAGCTTGGAAGGTTGGAGAATATTTATTGACAATGCAGAGGAAAGCAAACAAATATTGGTATTGGTGCAAATCCTTTTGGTGAGATGTATTTGCTGAATCTGAGGGCAGGATTTCAGGAAAAATCCTTCAGATACACACCAAACACGTACAGACATGAGTACACATTCCACATATATAATTGTATGCAAATGTGTATTGATTGTGCCTATAAACACACACAGACACACAGACACACAGACACACACACAGACACACACACACACACTGACACACACACATATAAACATATATATATGAATACACATGCATTTACACACACACGTACACATACACATATATATATATACATAAATATATATTAGTTCACATGCATACGTTCACATCCACATGTAGTTGTATGTAAATATGTATAAATGTGTGCATATGCATATATACACACACACACACACCACACACACACACATATATATATATATATATATAATATATATTATATATATATATATATATATATATATATATATATATATATATATATATATGAATATATATATATATATATATACATACACGCACATATATATATGTAAGTGTATAAAATATATCACTATCTTTCTCTCTCTTTCTCTGTCTCCCTCTCTGTCTCTATCTGTCTATGTGTATACAAAAGTTCATACACATATGCACATACACTCATACGCGCACGCACACACACACACACACACACACACACACACACATATTTATATATATGCATATAGACAAGCATATTTACATACGATGTAGCTATAATTTCACTTTGTTATCACAGTCGATTAAAACCGACAGAGGTAAGGGACCGCATTTGATTACTGCTTATCTTCGATGATCATAATGCCATGGGGCTACAATGATGGAGTTGCACAAAGTTTGTGCCTCGGATTAGAAGCGAAATATATTTGGAAACAATATTTCGTGTTAACGACATAACAATATTTACACATACTTATGGGGAAGATACACAGGGTACAGTGTAAATAAGTTTGCATACTGGAATAGGAACCGAGTCTCAGCTGTAAGTCTGAACGGGTAACAACAATGAGCCACGCTTGAAATATATAATTTCTCTCCAATACTTACATTTGTTTTATACTTAAGCAAGCATCGGGATTATTTCCTCTTAGCGGAAGTTATCGAAGTGCTTGTACAAGTAGTAACCTGTGAAAGAGTAAATTTTAAAACTAATAAACAATAGTTAAAATCCAGGCGATGATGCAAAAGTTCTATCCAGGAAATCATTGTGTTTAGATGGACAATTACCTTGAAAACCATCTTAGCCTTTTGTTGTTCAGTCTAACTGCAAGCACATCTACATCAATATCTATTCAAAGTATTTCTTTTAGTATTGTATGGATAATAACACCCGACGTTAGCCATCGTCGGGTGTTATTTGTAGTCAGAGGCCGGTAGTGATATATATATATATATATATATATATATATATATATATATATATATATATTCTTGCCTGGTGGTGGAGTCGTTGTTTTCTTTCATCTGTTTTGATTCACCACGATGTTTCCGGACAGTACTTATCTTATGTTTAAGATATATTACGTCATATGGGTGTGTTCAAAAGAATTTTACTTCTATATTGTTAAGCACATCATCATATATTTCATTTGCATATAGATAAAGTACCGAAATAGGTTATTTATCTTTATAATCTTGCCTGTGCACCTCTATTTTCCAGCCTTATTTGGGGCGGTTTCAACTACAGTATGTTGTAATGGAGTTCTTGGAGTCGCTCACTACAGATTTAATCTTGTTTACTACATTTCTAGTTTTATGATTTGTCTTAAGCAAATTACACACTATACAATTGCAATTGGTAGAGCTGGTCATATAAAAAAGGTATGGCCTGTTTATTTGTAAGCTAAAGGGTCAGCCTGCTTTCCAGCATCTTTAGTTCATAATTTTTTGCCTCACCTTTGTCCTAAGTTTATGGGTAAATTAATCTTGAGAGGCAGCAAAACATTACCTCTTGCAACTTGTCACTATTAAAACCACGAGCCGGCTTTATCTACTTTCTTAAGTATTCATTGTAGCCTATTCAATGATTTTCTCCGATACCTGCACCAATTTCAATTTAAGCGTTTCTTATGATGTTTTCTAACTTTCCTTGGTCCGTGTGTACACCCTAATTTTGTTTTTACTGCATTCCGAGAATCAAATGAGAAAAATACAACAGTTTTAAATAATTTTAAATGGGTAAATAATTTGTTCCCAGATAATCAAATAAACATTCAAAGCTGATTGGATACAGGGATATTACATGTCATAATTGTAGAATCTGTTGGACTGTACGCTTGACGATTGAAGGAAAACTATATAAGAATGAAAAATGAGTAAATAAATTTGAATAAAACAAATCATTATGGATTAGTAGAGAATGTTATTTGTATTTACAGCTTTGGCAAAGCTCTTAGACAAGAATTGCTTTAGAATTTAAAAACAAATACAGAGCGTGCAAATCAGAAATATAAGAAAATGTTAAAATAACGGCGAGTACCACAAATAGATAAGTAAATGAATTTGGTGTGGTGGAAAAGGAGTGGAAGAGAGTTAGTGTAAAAAAAAAGAAGAAATGTTAATACTGGACAAAGATCGCATAAAAATCAAATGTGATGATTATAAGGAATCAATAGAGCAGAGATAGGGCAAGAAATATATTCTAAATATTACTGATAATATCTAGCAATTTGTGGTAAAGAGAAATGGTTATGAACATCATTTGCTTGGTGAACGAAGCAACAATGCCAAAAAGTATGAAGAATATATGCAACAGTTTAGTAATGCAAATTTTTAGTTTAAAACAGATTTGTCTTAAAACAGGGGAAATCTTTCACTTAAGCATAAAATGCATCTAATGAAATGGCGGCACAAAAGACATGTTTGTGAAGGTTACCTCTTTCTAAAAGCAAACCAGTGGGTTTTGAAAAGAGCCTAACCACATTCATTCAAACGCTATACATATATGGATTGACAGATTGAGGATTTCTTATCCAGATATTTAAATAAATATTTGTGTTGGTAAAATCTCATCTGTTCGGTATTTTCTGTTTTACAGTGTACGTTTTATACGTAGGGTTGTTATTTAGCTCCTTATGTTAAGCTTTTGATCACCCAGTTACCATTCAGTGGGTAGCTATTGGGGTGTATTTAATTACATTTAAACATTTTCTCATTCAGACTGTTTTTTTTTAGTTTCTCTACTGCCAGGCTCCTCCTCTGCAAACTATGGCACATAATTTTCTAACCGAACATCAAAGGTATCGAATATACAATAGTTGGATGGACCGCGAATATCTTTAAAGTATTATTTTCGTCCGCCTAAACTCTCGTTTTGAGAAATATTTGCAAAATCAAAGACGTAGTTTGTAACTCTTTTACTCTTTTACTTGTTTCAGTCATTTGACTGCGGCCATGCTGGAGCACCGCCTTTAATCGAGCAACTCGATCCCGGGACTTATTCTTTTGTAAGCCCAGTACTTATTTTATCGGTCTCTTTTGCCGAACCGCTAAGTAACGGGGACGTAAACACACCAGGATCGGTTGTCAAGCAATGCTAGGGGGACAAATACAGACACACAAGCACACACACGCATATATACATACATATATATATATATATATATATATATACGACGGGCTTCTTTCAGTTTCCGTCTATCAAATCCACCCACAAGGCTTTGGTCGGCCCGAGGCTATAGTAGAAGACACTTGTCCAAGGTGCCACGCAGTGGGACTGAACCCAGAACCATGTGGTTGGTAAACAAGCTACTTACCACACAGCCACTCCTGTAAGAGACTAACATTTTTTAGTGGCAACTGTGAAGTAAGCATGTGCCTTACACAGTATAATATAAGATTTGAAGAAAGGGGTTAATGCTAATTGTTAACTGAAATCACTAATTCATGCAGAACCTACATTATTAAACTGTGATTGTAATTAACGTTATAATCTTAACAATGATTCACTTCTTGAAGGTATTTTCTGTTTCTCGGCCTATGTTTTGTATGTAGGGTTGTTACTTGACTTGGACTTTAGAAAAGAAGAAAAGAAGAATGAAAAAAAAAATGAATAACTAAGACTAAAACGCTAAGTGAGGGCTGACATTGGGTTAAACAAGTACAACAACAACAGCAACAGCAACAACAATGCATATAAAAAGCACACAAAAGGTTAAGAAAATGCAAACTTAAATGTAATATAGATATAAGCATATAAATATCTCATGATCTGCAATATGTGGATGATTGTCTTGAGACTGCATTTTGATACTACTTTTCAACTTTGCTTGAGCAATGAAGTAAGGCATCAGTCAAATACTTAGGTCAAGGGCATTGATTTAGCCCTTCTCCTCAAAAGTGCTGTTCTTGTGTCTAAATTAGATACCATTTTGTTGTTCACTGTAGTATTATGACGTTCACTAACTTACGGCACCGTTCACTACAGTGTTGTGTCGTTGACGTTAGCATTGTGTTATAGTCTATAAGCATATACCATTCTCAATAGGGTTCTTTCTGTTAAAATAATAACATATCGTTTGCTGTAATAGTATGTCGTTTACTGTAACAATCATTCACTAATATGCAATTGATATGCATATAAGAAATGACGTTGTTAAAACTGGAAACCACCATCTTGTTCCCGATCACATGTAATCCGTCATTATTGTATTATGTTTAAATAGCATCATACGTTAATGAGGAATAATTTTTAAAGGATATCGCAAAATATCTTATCGTTATATCGCATGCTCCTTCATTCCATATGTGAACAAGTAAAGGTCGGAGATTATATTCCAACTCTAGATTTAATTAAATTGATAATACCAACATGAAATACCTTTCTTTCTTTCTGTACATATCTGACATATTGATAAAATATTTAGTTTTAAAGTCATTTCGACTGTAATTATCGTGGCTTTTTCAAGCAGATATATAAAGCTGGCTATGATGAAACTAATTTCCTTAGTAACCTTCCTGTGTTATTAGAGGTGAGCAGCTGCATTTACTAAATATGACTTTTGGACAGCGTAAGTTCTGTGTTGGCAATTCGCTGAAAGTACAGTATTTCATTATAAAAATATTTTATAGAAGTGCTATTACTTCCTCGCTTGCATTCTTTCACGAGAATTGCAAGATCATTAAGATCCTCAGTTTTTACTCTTATTTGAATGCATAAAGCAATTTACACTACATGGCAATAGGTTTGACTCCTAATTTTATCCCATATCATATTATATTATGATCTATCTATCTATCTATCTATCTATCTATCTATCTATCTATCTATCTATCTATCTATCTATCTATCTATCTATCTATCTATCTATCTATCTATCTATCTATCTATCTATCTATCTCTATCTATCTCTCTCTCTCTCTCTATCTATCTATATGTCTATCTGTCTGTCTATCTAATATATATATATATATATATATATATATATATATATATATATATATATATATATATATATATATATATATATATATATATATATATGAAGTTCAGCAAAATTTAGATTCAGATGAAGATGGTACTTAAGTCAGAGGCACCATAATTTTGCATGGTATTATCCATATAAATCCATGGGGTAATTATAATCAAAATAAGCAACAAGTATATCTTAGGTAATTTGGTACAACCGTTTCATGCTACTTCATTCTATTAAACATTGTAAGTATTACATCAGTTTTAAAATGTTGAGTTTTAAAATGTTGAGCAATCTTTTAAAACTGATGTAATACTTAAAATGAAGTAGCATGAAACGATTATACCAAATTACCTAAGGCATACTTGTTGCTTATTTTGATTATATATATATATATATATATATATAATATATATATATATATATATTATATATATATATATATATAATCGAAATAAGCAACAGAATTTTATTCACCTTACTTCGAGCTGTGCGGATAATACCGGACTGACTTGGTGCTTCAACTGAAGTACCTAATTCAACTGAATCTTAATTATTTCATTCTCTCTTCAATATTACCTCCTCTATCCCTGAACACAACCCCCAAAATTCACCTAATTCTAACTGCCGTTCTGGAACCACCTGCCAGTTACAAAACCCATTGCAGAAGATATAATGTAATTTACAAAGGCACTGTCCTTAATCTATTGCACAACTTTACATCCATATACATAGAATCAACCAAAAGTTTTAAGCAACGATATGCCGCTCACCTCATTTCTTTTAGATACGATAAACATAGTAAATCTATAACACTCACCCACCACATACATCATCTAAAAAAAAACAAATATACCCTACACTTTATCATGGTCCATGCTGGATTCAGGGCTTCCCTACCGAGGTCAACGCTCAACCTGCACGTTTTGCTCGAAGGAGGCGCTTCACATATTAAAGCACAACACTCCTACACTGCTAAATAAACATAATGAGGCACTAAGCACATGCAACCACCGCTTTCTTTCACACATTCAATTTCTACCACAAATCCAAATGCCCAAATAACCATACAGTATATTTCCACAATACCCATTAGGTAATCCCAATAACCTTATAAATCTACATTTTAACTCCTAATCCATATCTAATTACTCTTTCATACTTGAATATCACAATCATTTAATTGTATTTGTATGTATGTGCGTACGTATGTACGTGTATGTGTGTGTATGTGTTTGTGTGTATGTGTGTATGTATGCATGTATGAATGTATGTATGCATGCAAGGTATATATACCCGCGCGTGCAGGGGTGATAATACATACAGATATATGTATATAAGAGTGTGCGTATGTACATATACATATGATTTTGTGTTGTATGTGTATGTGTTGATGTGTATAAATATCTATATACATGTTTAATATATGCATGTGTATACATCTTCACATATGTATATTATTCTACTACTAAGCACTGATCTGTCCTCTAAGTAACCTAACCTATATTCCCAAATTCTTCATTCCACCATTTTACTACCCTTACACCCTCTCCCTGCCCATAACATAGGCTCTATCACTACATACCTGACGCTCCTTTACTATTCACCCTCTCATCTTTTTACACACTGATATCTTTCTCTCTCTATCACCCTCACCCCTCCATTCCTTCTACCTGACACTCATTTACTCTTTACTCTCTCATGTCTTTACACTCTCATATATTTCTCTCTCTATCACCCTCACATCCCCATTCCTTCTATCAATTTATTCTTCTTGACCACTAACCAGTACACTTTCCCTCTCTTCATTTCTTTATTATCTCTCTCCCTACCTTTCTTTTTTTTCTGTTTTCCTTTCTTTGTTCCACTCTTCCTGTTTTTGATTTTACCTTACAAGCACATTCCCAACTTTTAAGTCACTTCAAAACCCTCGATTCAATAACACCGGTTACATACTCTGTGCTTGGAATAACCAATTTTAAATGCACACACTCAAGTCTTCTTACAAGTGCCATCATCATAACACAATAAAGTCCTTCTTGTGATCCTTGAGGTTAAAGTGTGGAGGTGTAGGGCAGTATGGTTCGTTTCGGTCATCCTCTTGTAATTTCTTCATAAGTTTACTGTGATTGGTATTGATTTCATTTAGGGCAGATGTCGGTGCCAGCTTGTAGGATTTGCTGAGTTCTTTCTTTATGAATTTATTGTATTCCTCAATGGTAATGGGGTAGATATTTCCTGTTTTATCCGAGAAGACATGTAATTTGGGGGATGCAATGATCCGTTTTATGGTGTGTGAGAGCTTTTTTGAAAGGAGGATTTATATTTGGAGGATTTAATGTTTCTAATTAAATTAATACCATCTGCTTCCAATCTTTCGAGATGGGGGGTTATGTGGAGGGTTCTTATATGATTTGAGGTTGTAGCTGTTGATAGTATTGTAATTTCTGCATTTTTGATTGTCGTAGAAGAAAACTTTCCATCTCATTCTTCGGATGAAGTCCTTAGTTTTGGTAAGGAGGAGTAAGAGGAAAGTCTTTTCTGAAGGAATAGGTGTGTCCTTAAGAGAAATGCCAAGGAATTCTTTATCCATTACTGAAGCGTTACCTGAGATAAGTGAGTGCAGGCTGCATGGTAAAAAGTTTGTTTCACATAGTTCCGGGTTCAGTCCCACTGCATATCATCTTGTTGGGAAATTTCCTTCTACTATCGCCCCGGCTGACCAAAACTTTGTGAGTGGATTCGGCAGACCGTAGCTGAAGGAAGCCCGTCACGATCGCGCACGCACACACATATACACACGTATAAATACAATTTATTCGACTAAAAATTATTCAAGGCAGTACACCGTCATGGCCGCGGTTTAATGACTGAAACAAATAAGAGATAAATGATAAAAGATGTATGTATGTATGTATGTATGTATGTATGTATGTATGTATGTATGTATGTATGTATGTATGTATGTATGTATGTACGTATGTATGTATGTATGTATGTATGTATGTATGTATGTATGTATGTATGTATGTATGTATGTATGTATGTACGTATGTACCTACGTACGTATGTATGTATGTATGTATGTATGTATGTATGTATGTATGTATGTATGTATGCATGTATGTATGTATGTATGTATGTATGTACATACGTACGTATGTATGTATATATGTATGTATGTTTGTATGTATGTATATATGTTTGTATATATGTATGTTTGTATGTATGTATGTACGTACGTACGTACGTATGTATGTATTATTTATATATGTATGTATGTATCTATGTATGTACGTATGTACGTATGTATGTATATATGTATGTATGTATGCATGTACATATGTATGTATATATGTATGTATGTATGTATATATGTATGTATGTATGTACGTACGTACGTACGCACGTACGTACGTACGTACGTATGTATGTATGTATGTACTTATGTACTTATGTATAGTGCGTCTTCGTGTGAAAACGTACTTAGAAAAGAGATGGGAATGATAGTTAACCGATCGTAGGTTCTGATAGTGCTTTCGTGTAAGATAATTGAATGATACAAAGTGTACACATACCAGTATGCACATTAATAGAATTGCACTAAACACCATATAAATATACACATAACATACAAATATAAATTTTATTACATTACTTAACATTTCAGAATACAGAAATATAATGTTACTAAATCGATAATATATTTTATCTGTTGTTGACGACAAATGAGCAAAATGAAGTGGAGAATGACGTAGAGGAGGTTCTTTGTTGTTCTGAATCTGTAAAAGTATCATACTCCACCGGTTTCTGTCATCCACTCGGAGAAGGCTGCGCTGAACTGAGGAAGGACTAAGTCAACAGTTAGTTGGAGCATGAATATCGTATAGATAACAGTTGCGACGGAGTTGGAATAAACTAGCTCGTCGAATAAGTAGAGTTACAGATGTTTACATTACTGAAGGTTCTATCGAATGTGTACCCAAAGGTTGTGAGATGTTGTTAATATTACTGAAGATTTTTCCTGTAATAAGATAATGTGTGAAATTACGTTATCAAGAGATGCGTATAGAACTGGGATGTGTGTTTCTTTAGCTATAGTTTACAGTCGTCATCAACGCCAATATCTCTGCTGTCACCAACGAGAATTTCATTCACTAATTGTCCAAATCACATCTTTGTGTTGTTTAGTCAGTTTCTAATTCGCTTTTCTGACACCTGCTGCACCTAACGTTTGAAGAATACATTAAAAACCCCTCGTCTCCAAACTTTCACACCGATATTGTACTTAAACATATGTAAAAGTTTTTTCTCAACCTTAGCCAGAAGGGTAGTTTTTCAAATAAATGTTACATTGTAGCTTTCAAATCTCACAGGCGTATGACTTCCACCCCCAGAGAAATAACGTTAAACCGACCATTCCGACTGTGTTCTCGCAAGACATCGCGTGAAAACATTTTCATTGCCTTGTGGGCATATAATGCAGTAATTGAGATTTCTCATTGTTTTGCAATCTGTATTTGCATTAACTCTTAATTCCTTTTTATTGTTGAAGTTTTTGCTTTTGCTCTGTTTAATTAATTTACACATCCTACAATGAAGGTCTCCACACTTTGCAGCTTGAATTATTTTTCTTCTGTTGTGAATTTCGCTTTTGTTACGAGTATTCTCGCATTTCGCGGTTTTCTTCAGCTGCAATATATTTTTGTGACGCTAGTTATTTTCATAAGATTTGATGATTGAGTAAGAATCCTTACAGGAAATTAGAATCTAGGAAGTTTTAGTCTGTATACATAGTTTTTTTGTACGTTTTCTTTCATTGCAGACATTTCATACTTATGGCTATATCACTGAATTGTCTGCACCAGCGATTCTAGTTGTGTTTCAGATTTCACATTTATTCATAAAACATATGTGGTTTCAGAATAGGTCAAGAGCATCTTTCTTCAACTTATGTGACATATTCTAAAATCATCGAATGTTTTGAAAATTCTGATATTAAACTTATTTTGATTACATAAAGATGTAAAGAAAACAGCTTATTCATTTTGTAAACAATTTCTAAAGCAAGCAACAGACTATGATAGTCGTGTTTTATTAAAAAAAACTTATAATTAATATCGAGTATTTGCAGAAAAGTTGTGAAAGACACAGATACGAAGTTTTTTCTCAAAGATAATCAAATGTTGCTGCTATGATGGAGTATACTTTACAGGTGCACAAAATATATAAATATGTGAATAAACAATTAACTAGACTCTCCATTTATCGTATTCATGATATATTACCGAGATAAACAGGTGATTGGTGTAGCTTTTTTGAGAAATTGTAACGTAGCAGAAATGATATTTTGTGAGTAGGTGGTTTAATAATATTGTCAACGGCGGACTAATACTGTCTTTTCATGGTGGCTTTGATAAAAGAGACTTTTGTGTCTTGATAAATGAAATCAATATTCATCGAGGAAGCAAAGGCTAAAACGTCATGTAATACTACATCTAGTTTAATGACCACCATCACCACCGCCATCACCACCGCCATCACTCTCACCATCATCACATCACGTGTTATGACGATAACACTTTCACTACTATTATCTATAAAACCACAATAGTTAAAGTCACATTACCAACACTTTGCACCAAATTCTTCAATACGTGCAAAATACCGAACCCCACCCAACTCCAAAGAAAATAAATTTAAATACAACAAACCTCTCTCAATGCTTTTGAATTTTAAAGAAATGCGTGTATAAGTGTGTATATACCTTCAAAAATGTGCGAAAACTACATATACATTTATGACACTTTAGCACATATGACTTACTACGCATTTATACATATATGCATGTACATATACACCAATCTTTTTATCCGTCCCTATCGCTTTACACACACACATACACACATACACACACACACACAGACACACATACACACATACACACACAAACATATATACACACAAACATATATACACACACACACACAAACATACACACACATACACACACACACAAACATACAGACACACAGACACACACACACGTATATGATGTGTATATGCAGAAAAAGAGAGAAACATTGAGAGAGTGAGAGAGAGACAGAGAGAGAAAAGGAGAAACATGCATACACCATACACACACATAATCATGCATTATACACACATACAATGGCGGTGCTCCAGCATGGCCAAATGGCGGTGCCCCAGCATGGCCACAGCTCGTGAGCTGAAACTAGATGAAACAAAAAAGAAAAATATACACACATGCTCAGAGGAAACGATTGGGCTTAGTGGTTAGTTTGGGATTAATGGGTGGTGGATATACATATTGGGTGCCGGGGGAGAAGCAACGACTGATTAAAAAATACCTATTTCTTTACTGCCCACAAGGGGCTAAACACAGAGAGGACAAACAAGGACAGACAAACGGATTAAGTCGATTATATCGATCCCAGTGCGTAACTAGTACTTATTTAATCGACCCCTAAAGGATGAAAGGCAAAGTCGACCTCGGCGGAATTTGAACTCAGAACGTAGCGGTAGACGAAATACCGCTAAGCATTTCGCCCGGCGTGCTAACAATTCTGACAGCTCACCGCCTTGATTAAAAAATACCTGTTTACAGGTGTTACGAGAACAGTCAGCGCTCAGAAAACTGACTATTGTAACAGTAAAAATGATACAGGCAACAGCCAGGTTGTTCGTGGCTCTGAAGTTGAGCGTGTGACCGATATAATATCATTCAGTCGGGTGGCCTTTCTTTGGTTGCAATCTTGGATGGTCGTGTGTTTAATGGTAACAGTGTCCCAGATACAGGAGTAGTAATTAGTTGTGGATCACTTGAGCTTTGCAGCGGTGCAGTAATTGGCAGAATCGTTAGCACGCCGGGTGAAATACTTAGCGGTATTTCGTCTGCCGTTACGTTGTGAGCTCAACGCCGAGGTCGACTTTGCCTTTCATCCTTTCCGGGTCGATAAATTAAGTACCAGTTACGCACTGGGGTCGATGTAATCGACTTAATACCTATGTCTGTCCTTGTTTGTCCCCTCTGTGTTTATCCCCTTGTGGGTAATAAAGAAATAAGTAATTGTTGGGGCTCTGAGATGCAGTCTGGCTACGATGACGATTTGCTTTCGCCTGGAGTAGTCTTCAACAGAGACGAGTTCTGGAATTTTAAGTAATCCTGGATATTCTACTTGTGTGAAATTCACTTGTGCGTGCGGGCGGGCTTATGTGTGTAGGTGTGTGTATGTGGGTGCGCGTTTGTGCGTGTGTGTGCGCGTGTTTGTGAAAGTGCGCTAGTGTTTCCTTGATATCTGCAGTAATTGTGTGCATTTGATATTGATCGAGACAAGATTGATATGACCCCATGTGTGGATACTTTTCTGGTTTTGTTCCTGGAGCCAGTTTTGGTGTCAAGGTTTCATATGGATGGCACTAAGGTGTGGAAGGTTAGTGGCAGAAGTAGGCTGGAGGCGACGGCAAGTGGTTCGTTGGTATATAGATGGAAGTATATAGTTGGTATAAGGCGGTGAGCTGGCAGAAACGTTAGCGAGCCGGGCGAAATGCTTAACGGTATTTCGTCTGCCGTTACGTTCTGAGTTCAAATTTCGCCGAGGTCGACTTTACCTTTCATCCTTTCGGGGTCGATAAATTAAGTACCAGTTACGCACTGGGGTCGATGTAATCGACTTAATACCTATGTCTGTCCTTGTTTGTCCCCTCTATGTTTAGCCCCTTGTGGGTAATAAAGAAATAGGTATTTCGTCTGCCGTTACGTTCTGAGTTCAAATTCTGCCGAGGTCGACTTTGCCTTTCATTCTTTCGGGGTCGATTAAATAAGTACCAGTTATGCACTGGCGTCGATATAATCGACTTAATCCGTTTGTCTGTCGTTATTTGTCCTCTCTGTGTTTAGCCCCTTGTGGGTAGTAAAGAAATAGGTATATAGAAGGAAGAACGAGAAGTACAAAGGCAAATCTTGGAGCGAATCCAAGTTTATACAATGTGAGATAGAGACACTTCGGAAGACACCTCAATAGTGCGATGACAGATGAGAGTTAGATGGAGCTCAAGGTGGGCAGTTTGACTGATGATTCATGTGTCAGACTCAGTTGAAAGCTTTTCTGATATTGATGGCATCTTTCAAGTTGTTCTTCTGGTGGTCATTAAGAGTAATTGAAAGAGAGAGTTTGGGGATAATGGAAGGAATTATGTCTGAGCCGGTAAAATTGATCTCTCGTGATAATTCTGGGGAAAGGAAAAAGAATAGTTCTGAAGGAAGTTTAACCTAGTATATGCGGGTTTCAGTTAGATGCGAAGCAAACGACAAGCATTCTCAGCGCCACATCTGCTCTAGAAAACATCAAAGATTGTCACGTGGAGAGTAAAACAATTCTGCAAAATTGTTAGGCTGTGATTTGGGATGTGAAACATTTGTGACAATGTATAAGTAGCAGAGATGTGTATATATGATATCGCATATATGTACGCTGATTGTGTGTTATGTATGTGTACATACATACGCTATTTGTGTATGTATGTATTATGAGTGTATATATGAAAATATATATAGGCGTGCGTCTGAGTGCACGTGTCTGTGTGTGCGCAAGGTATGGAGAGTAAAACGTTTCAGGGCTGACATACACGGCTCACATTTTACTCAAAAATTAAAATAAATTTTATTGCTTAATATGTGGAGTCATTATATATTCACAACGTGATACTTTTCATTGAGTAAAAATCACGAAAACTTGTAATCTGATTCTCCACCCAGTCACGCATTGTTCCATGCGTGCACACACACACACACACACACACACACACACACACACACACATATTTAATACATACATTCATACATACATTCATACATACGTGTATACGTACATATATACATACATACATACATACATACCCAAATACATACATACTTACATACATAGATACATACGTCAGTGCATATATATACATATATTTTTATGAAGTATATGTATTTATAGCTTACATATATGCGCACAGACACACACACGCATACATATATTAAATATATTTTCGTATGTGTATATTCATTTATATATATATATATATATATATATATATATATATATATATATATATATATATATATATATATATATATATATATATATATTATATATATATATATACATACATAGATGAAAATATACAAAGAAGCAAACAATCTTCCATACATATATGAGCTTATAATCAAATAGTTATAAAAGAAGCTTAGAAAAGATCTTATAACAAATATGTCGTTACTAACGCCCACTTTTTCAGACACGCACACACACAGCCACACAAACACATGTACACAAACACACTCACACACACACACAATTACACACCCACATACAAACACACACACATGTACACAAACACACACACACACATGCACACAAACACACAAACACACACACACACACACACAGACATTCACAAATACATTTTGATGTACAAACAGACACCTGTAGGAGCGCGCTAGTAATTGACAATACGGAAAACCATAAATGTATTCAATAAACAAATATGTTGAATTTCTCCTACCGAAGACATTTACAATTATATTTAATGAAATGAATGGGTAGACGAAAGAAAGAAAAATAATTCTCAAAACGTATGTGTGTGTTGTGTGTGCGTGTGTATGTACAATGTATTTATGTACCTGACAGTCTGTCTGCCTGTCTGCCTGTCTGCCTATCTGTCTTTCTTTCTCTCTCTCTCTCTCTCTCTCTATCTGTCCATCCATCCATCCATCCATCCATCCATCCATCCATCCATCTATCTATCTATCTATCTATCTATCTATCTATCTATCTATCTATCTATCTATCTATCTATCTATCTATCTATCTCGAAAGTGCGGGAAGCGATGGCAGAATGCTCGAGGGACAAATCACCGGGTTTGGATGGTCTACCCTACGAGCTTTACAATTGTATGCCAGACTTGTTTGGAGATCTCTTGGCGGCGGTGTACTGCAACTGGCAGCAAAACGGGAGCATTCCTGGTTTTGTGAGCCGAGGAGCCGTAACACTGCTGAAGAAAGATCTAAACAAGGGAAATGTAATAGATAACTTTAGGCCCATCACTCTGCTTAATGCAGACTTGAAAATTTTGGCCAAGGTGCTAGCCAAGAGGTTGGCGCTTGTCATCAGAAAAACTGGTCGACAAGGCGCAAACATGCGCCGTGCCAGGCCGGACCATCCATGACAACCTCCATCTGATGCGCTACATCATAGACAGGGTAGTTAACGAACCTGGCATGGGTGGGGCCCTGATCAACTTGGATCAATCGAAAGCCTTTGATAAGGTAGACCATCGATACTTGGAGGCAGTCCTGAGAGCGGCTGGTTTCGGTCCCGTCTTCCGCGGCTGGATAGCTGCCTTGTACAGAGGCATCCGTTCGGTAATTCGCGTAAATGGACATCTATCGAGACCTTTCGACATTGCACGTTCGGTCCGTCAGGGATGCGCCTCTCGGTGCTTCTATACGTATTGACTCTTGAGCCACTACTGCGGAAGCTGGCGACTCTAAGGGGCATCCCACGAGAATTGGATGCGGGACGAGCGTGTCTGCATACGCGGACGACGTCACCGTCATAGTGTCTAGCCACGAGCACATCGAGCTGGTCGGCGAGACACTGAAAAACTACGAAGCGGTGACAGGAGCGAAAATCAACCGGGAAAAGTCAGTGGGCTTGCGACTAGGCACCTGGAGAAGCAAGCCCATGCCGTCCACCAGCGCCTCCGTCGTGGGACGCTGGACCGACGGCCCGGTTGAGTTGCTCGGGGTCTGGTTGGTCCGGACCTCCAAGTGGAGAAGAACTGGAACGAGATAACGAGTAGGGTGGTCACTCTCGCCCGCAATGGGCCGAGAGGAAACTGTCCCTAAAAGGTCGAGCGGAGGTGGCGAACACGTACATCGCGTCCGTCATCTACTACCGCCTGACCGTCGTACCTTGTCCCGACCCTACCATCACCAAACTATAACGCATCCTCTTTCGCTTCTTGTGGAAAGGATGCGTCCCGATGGTCAGGCGATCCATTTGCTGTCAACACCCGTTAAAAGGAAGGCTGGGCATGCCGTGGTTGATGATGCGCAGACACGCGCTGAGACTGCGACATTTCTGGCTCTATGTAGACGACGGTGAACAGGTGTGGTCGCCGTTTGTGAGGCACGCATTCCCGCAGCTCGTCTCCATGACCGAACTGCAGTCGTGGATCAAAAAGAGGCCGAGGAAGGGCGAATGGCACCGCGAGTGTCGCGTTGCTCTCAAGCAACTCTGCCGACCTTAAGTGACTTCAACACAACCAAAGCATTCTATAGGGGTTTAGTGGAGGGGAGGTACGACGACGAGCTCGGGGCGAACCTGGACGTCGACGAGGTACCTGACCCGCCTGTTCAGGACGACTTTCGGGCCAGGGCCCATGGACAACTTCCAGAGATCCCTGGCCTGGCGGTGCTACCGAGAAGCGCTACCCGTTCGGGATAAGCTCTACAGACACGGCTCGAGAAACACGGGGCCGACCTGCCCGAGATGCGGTCAGAGCGACGAAACCGTTCTGCACGCACTCGTTCAGTGTCCAACAATTTCCGACCTGTGGGCTTATGTCGAACAACTGCTGTCACGTGTGGGACGAGTCGGTTTATCAGCTGAGTCTATCGTCAATATTGTCACGCCTCCTTCCTTCAAACGGGAAGGAAGAGCTTTTTTATCATACTTGTGGCTATGGCGAAAGAATGTATCTGGTGGACGCGTCTGAAAGGATTAGAGACAAACACTTCCTCTGGTCAATCTCTCATCAACTTCTTCAAGTATCACTTGAAGAAAAAAGTGAGAGTAGAGAGGCAAGTTTTGTCTAGCGAATGTTTTAAAAAAGATGGGTGAATGTAGCAAGAATGGCACGTATGAATGACGAAACCACCTTGAGCATAGTCCTATGAACCCAGAAATCGAAAACAGAGAGTTGCTTATTTGCAAAAAAAAAAAAAAAAAAGAAATATAAAATGTGACTTCATTGACCGAGGTTACCGTGGTCTTTTCCGTAGGCTTTTCTTTCCACGGGTAAACCTCACCTGTCCTCCCCTTTACACTTCATATTGACATTTCTGTGATAACGATCCCTATTGATCAATTTTTTTTTCCTCTCCCCCTTTTTTTTTAACCCCCCCTTTTTTGTCCTCTTTCTCTCCTTTTACGATCCCTTTTGATCGAAACTCCCCCCTTCCCTTTTTTTTAACCCTTCAAAAGAAAAGCTCTACCTTGTAATTTGTTCTATCTGTGTGCAGCCCTGTGTGGCTAATAAAGAAACATATCTATCTATCTATCTATCTATCTATCTATCTATCTATCTATCTATCTATCTATCTATCTATCTATCTATCTGTCTGTCTCTGTCTGTCTGTCTGTCGTCTATTATCTATCTATCTATCTGTCTTCTGTCTGTCTGTCTGTCTGTCTGTCTATCTATCTATCTATCTATCTATCTATCTATCTATCTATCTATCTATCTATCTATCTATATATATCTCTCTCTCTCTCTATCAATCATCTATCTATCTATCTATCTATCTATCTATCTATCTATCTATCTATCTATCTATCTATCTATCTATCTATCTATCTATCTATCTATATCTACCTACCTACCTACCTACCTACCTACCTACCTACCTACCTACCTACCTATCTATCTATCTATCTATCTATCTATCTATCTATCTATCTATCTATCTATCTATCTACCTATCTATATCCGTAGCTACCTATGCATACGAGGCGCATTTCCCAATTGTTTCTTGCTTGCACAAGAAACACTTCATACTTCGAAATTTCAAGCATGATCATCACTTCTACTCACATTGCCACCCATCCAAGCTGGGCATGTTTTGGATATTGGTTATATGTACAATATACTTCATGTGTACATTATACATTAAAGATATTTACTTTCATGAACTTATACTGGATTACCTAACTACACAGATGTATATGTATAGCACATATTCATGACATCATTCACAAGAAAATATGTATGAGCTTACAACTCCATAGACCATACATACATACATACATACATACATACATACATACATACATACATACATACATACATACATACATACATACGTACATACATACATACATACATATATACATACATACATACATGGTGGTGGCTGCCCCCTCCTTATCGAGTATGGCCATTGCACGAAGCTTAATTGTAATCGTGCAATGCATGTGTAAGTTTTTGTTTAAAGTGAGGAAAGGCTGTGCACTGAGTCAATCCCACTCTCTAAGCAACAGCAGTCATAATCCGAAAAGAAGAACAAGTCAACATCATCGGTAACCACTGAGTTACCTTCTCCTAGAAGTCCTTCATTCCCAATGGTTTAACCGGGCGATCGGGTATTCAGTTCGATTATTCCTATGTCCCCATGCGTGATACAGCCTTAAGTCTTAAGAAAAAAAAATTACACATTTATTGGATGGCCGTTGACTCTCAAGAGTTCCTCCGCTCTTTGACGGGTTTCGTTTCTCAACTTGCAGGGTGTCCAATAAACACCCTCCTCACCAAGAAAGCTTGGTGGGGTTGCCGGTTTAGTCGCCGACGACTCGACCATGCAACAGGTTGTACTGGGTTACATGTTACCAGTAGCACTCGAAAGTGACCTGACTCGAATACATACATACATAGATACATACATACAAACATACTGTTGTGATGAGAGTTACGACGCCCCCCTTGCGAGAAATAGACTGGTCCAAGAAAAGTATAAATAGTAAGGATCCGAGTGAGTTCGAGAGTTGAGAGTTAGGAGTCGAGTGCAGTTCGTGTTAGTCCGCAGTGGGATCGGAAGGTGACGGTTGATTAGCTCACAAGGAATATTGATTGTTGATTAGTAAAGAGATTTGGTAGTTTGTTGTATAATTTTTACGGTTGTCTGATGATCTTATTTATTGTACATAACAAATTACTTTGCCTCTGGCGACGAGGGTTTCGAAGCTCACGTAGGTTATTTAACATGTTTATTTACATTATTTACATTTGACGGATATTTGTCCTCATCTTGTTTGTTGTTAACACAACTTTTCGGCTGATATACCCTCCAGTCTTCATCAGGTGTCTTGGGGGAAATTTCGAATCTGGGTTCTCATTTTTCGATGTTGCTGTTATTATTATTATTATTATTATTATTATTATTGAGGTAACAGCCTGGAATCGAACTCGGAATCTTGGGGTTAGTAGCTCGCGCTCTTAACCACGGGAATATGGCGTAGTGGTTAAGAGCGCGGGCTACTAACCCCAAGATTCCGAGTTCGATTCCAGGCTGTTACCTCAATAATAATAATAATAATAATAATAATAATAATAATAATAATGATAATAATAATAATAATAATAATAATAACAGCAACATCGAAAAATACCTTAGGAATGAGAACCCGGGTTCGTAATTTCCCCCAAGACACCTGATGAAGGCTGGAGGGTATATCAGCCGAAACGTTGTGTTAACAACAAAAAAGATGAGGACAAATATCCGTCAAATATAAATAATGTGAATAGAATTACTGTCTAATATATTCGAGGATAAAACTTCTATATTTAACACTCAAATGGAGTGTCGGAATATAACGAAAAAAGAAGATGATTATATCACATACGTCGGAACAGCCAACAGGATGTATGGAAGCTTTAAACTCAAAGAACTTACACTTGAGATGTTTAAGTGTCTTACACCTGAGATGTACGAGGTCTTACAGTAAGCGAAGATACAGAAATTCGGAGAAGAATTCTTTCTAAATTGGAACAAGCGAACCGAGATCTAACCTTACAGTCCGTGGCAGAAGAATGTCAAAAGATGCTAAACCTGAAACACATTGTAGAAAAAAATTCAAGAAAAGGATTCTTCAAAGATACAAATATGCCGACCGGAAAAGCACAACCAAAAAAGAACGCCGAATCCTAATCCATGTTATGGATGTGGGCGCATACATTTCAGAAAAGACTGTCCTTTTAAAAATAAAAAATGTTACAGTTGCAAAAGAATTGGTCGCAAGAGTTCACACTGCAGAACAAAATTACGAAGATCAAACGTTAAAAATCCTAGAGTGCAGTCAGCGGAACCAAAAATCGACTTGAAATAAGAAAATTCGTACACGTAAAAATAAATGGAATACATATTAAACTTCAATTGGATACTGGAAGTAATATTTTAATAATGAATATGGACACATGCAAGAACATAGGGAGACCTGTGTTGAGTAAAATAGCGAAATCTGCTCGTAGCGTGACAGGCGACAAAGTACATTTCATAGGCGAAATGTGGACTAGTGTCACATTTCGAGGGAAAACATGCAAGGCAAAAGTCTTCGTCGTTAAAACTGCAACCGATACAGTATTCCAGACACGATAGTCTCGGATAATGGAACACAATTCACGGGTTATGAATTAAGAAATTTATGCAAAATACATGCCATAAAGCATATATTTATTGCACCCTACCACCCGAGGTCAAATGGACAAGCAGAAAGATTTGTCGACGCGTTCAAAAGAGCTCTAAGAAAAGCTAGGAACGAGTTAGATAATGACGAGGCACTAACAACATTTTGAGAGTATATAGAATAACGCCAAATCCAAATACTAATTCAGGAAAGTCACCAGCAGAGTTAATGTTTATGCGTATAATATAATCGATTCATATAAAGGAAAGACGAAAAAATGCATTTCAAGGAAATACAGGAAATATTACAAAACATTTCGAAGTAGGAGATAAACTTAAAAAATACCAATATGGTAAAGAAGGTTGGTGGGATGCCTGTGCAATCAAAAGATTAGGTAACATGATGTATTTAATTAAAGGACAACGTTTGGAACATAAGAGAACCATAACCAGTTAAAGATGAGATATACAGAAAAACGGAGGATAATACCAATAGAAGTCTTCTATGATATGCTTGAAGTGCCAGCACCAAGAGATATTGAACCCCGTAGAAAACGAAAACAGACTGAATATATGGAAGTAATACCTAAACGAAAAAGATATTAAATTATAAAAGTAAAACAAAAAAAGTGCTGTGCGCAGCGATCAAGACTACCTTAAAAGTCGGGCAACAATTAAAATACAATGGTTAAAAACAGAAAAAGAGGGAGAGGTGCTGGAAAGAAAAAATAAAAGAAGTTCTCACAGTAGTCGAAATCTCAAAAGTGGAGATGTTGTGCGAGAGATAGACTGGCCTGAGTAAAGTATAAATAGTAAATATCCGAGTGAGTTCGAGAGTTCAGAGTTCGGAGTCGAGTGAGGTTCGTGTCAATTCGCAGTGAAGTTAGGAGGTGCTGGTTGGTTAGTTCTCAAGGAATATTGATTGTTGATTCGTAAAGAGATTTGTTAATTTGTTACATTGTTGTTACTGTTGTCTGATTATCTTATTTATTGTACCTAACAATTTACGTTGCAACACCTACCTACCAACCAACCTATCTGTCTGTCTGTCTGTCTGTCTGTCTGTCTGTCTGTCTGTCAGGAGAGTAGGGCATGTGTAGCAGCACTTCCCAGCCTTGCGTTTGAATGGCTTCCTTGGTCATATTGGCGATATGAGGGTGGGTGTTGTGCAGGAGAAGAACACCATGCTGCCGTGAATAACCGTGTTGAGTGGTTCCATCTATTGAACATCGTTTTGCGCGGATGAATGCCTTGTTTCACGCGCGGTCTCACTTGTTTATTGGGGCTATGCCATTCCTCACGCTGATTCATATTGATGTACAGGCACCATTTTTCGTTGCCAGTAACGATTCGGTAAAGAAATCGTTGCTTGTGTCCATGAGTTGAGCGGGGATGAGCAAGCAAACCAGCGGAGAATGTGGCTCGTTGATTTTTGTTGTTGTCACTTAAAGCATGCGGAACCCATGCTCCAAACTTCTGAACCTTTCCCATCGAGTGAAGATGCTTCTCTATAGCAGTGTGGGAGCATTCCATTTTCTCTGCCAGTTATCTTATCGTTTGACGAGAATTTTCGTGCAGACGTTGGTTTAATCGCTCTTCATCGAACTCAACGCGGTGCGTCTTAGAGATCAAAATTTCCATTTTTGAACTTGACATACATATCACGAGAGGTTCTCTCAGCTATGGCACCCTCTCCATACGCAGTACAAGCGTCGCGAGCAGCTTTTGCGGCCTTAGAACCTTGAATAAAAGCAAATAGGAGGTGTCGAAAATGCTCGTTTTTCTTAACTTGATATTCCATTTTAATGATCTGAAAATAAACAAAAATTATCTAAAATTAACTAGAAAAAAAAAGCAAAACAAAATAGATACCAAAATGATTCAAAAATAGAATTCTCGAAAAGAATATATTCCAACATTTAAAAACGCAATAAATTCCAAAATAAAAAAAAAAACGGCGGGAACTTAGTTGCCAACCCAGTATATATATATATATATATGTGTGTGTTTGTGCGTGTGTGTGTATGTGGATGTGTGAATGTATCTATATGTATGTATATGTGTGTATATAAGTCTATATATATGTATGTGTATATGTATATATATATATATATATATATATATATATTATATATATATATATATATATATATATATATATATATATATATATTATATATATATATATAGATAGATAGATAGATGCATATGTGAGCATCGCTCTCTATATACTTGAATTTATATACAAATAAGAAATCAAATACATTAACATAAGCATAATGTTATGGTAAAATTTTGAAGTTATGGATGATGACGTTAACACAGTTTTCCTTGTGACCATTCCCCTTCTTTATAACGTGATGCACATGTTTTTATATAATTGAATTTTGGAGAAAGTTTTTTATTTGAACCAACTGATTAGTAAGTTTAAATTAGTATATTAATATGGATATCTATAATACTTCAGCGTATTATTAAACAAATTTAGTATTATATATAATTTAGTTGTCTAGTATTAGATTAATATTTACTAATACTATAATGTATTTATCTTAAGTATAAAATTATATGAGTATATTCGTAGTTGAATTAAAGTAAAAGATTTAAAATTATATTGTTCTTATTTCATCTTAAATGATTATAAGCATTTAAATCAAATTTAATAATAATAATATACAAATAAATTTATAACATACCATATAGTGATTTAAAACATTTATATTGTCATATAACGAATTTCCGTTTCTGTCTTTTCAAAAGTATGGAAATATAAGTTTATAAACTTCGATTTACAGTGGTTTATTTTTCTCTGAAAAGCTAAGTAAATTTCTATTTTTTTATTTATTTATTTGTAATAGTTATTAAAAATAATGATTATATCTGCACATAATTATATATTTTAAAAAAATTATGCGTATACAAATATTTATCGTAGACGGTATAATACTTAGTAAATTTATATTGTGTATATCCTGTTCTTCTATTTTTTCGAAATTATATACCCATAAAAAATTTAAACATATTGATTTACTGTAAGTTATTGTCCTCTGTAAAACTCAGTAAATTTTCGATAATTTATATATTTATTCTGTATTAATTAGTTCAGGTAATAAATAATCGCAATTTTATAAAATTGTTTAATATCGGCGTATTTAGAATAAACTTTTGAATGAATAAATAGCTCATTAAATTTTTTTTTTATTGACTTTAGTAAATTTATATTATTATAATAATGTAATTCTGTTATTATGATAATGTATATTTATGCTTTCATTTTTTTCGAAAGTTATTTTCTTAATAAAACTACGTAATCTATATTTTGATTGCTATTTTAATATAGGTGATTATAAATAATGAATATGGTGTAATTTATATTATTCAGTATTAGCCTAATGAAGAAAAATTGTTTTAATTAATTGGTTTTGCTGTTTAGTCATGATTAATTACGCGTTGTTTTTTTTTGTGAAATTAACGAATTTTTCTGAATATTTTGTCTGAATAAATTATGTATCTTTTCTTAATAGTATGATGAATAAAAGAGGATATTTCCTACTCCGTCATAAATCCTTAGCATATAATTCAGATTTATTTTATATATAAAAATTAATGGGCAGAAATATTTTTATATTAGTATTACTAAAAGTGCACACGAATATTTATGGACGTTATACTAGTTTTTATTTATTTTTTATGTATTTTATATGTCTGAATTTTTTATTTTTATTATTTAAATTATTGACGCTCACGCTTACAGACCTATTTAATACAGTCTATTCTACGATTTAACAACCCTTACATGTAATTTTATCTAATTTTGTCAAATATTTCACTAATGAGATTTATACCCATACATATGAATTTTTCACAAATTCATTATTGGGTATGAATCGAAACAATTTATAGGATTAATATTTGTATTTGTATTCATATAATATAATATTATTATTGTAATATAATATTATGTTAATAAATTATATTCAGAATATGTTAATCGTAAATTTCCATTTTCTTTTAATTTATGTATTTTAAATAATACCCTTTTGAGTTGCGAAAATTTTTCTCGGCTACTGGAAATTTGGAGGTTTTCCATCTCTATAAAGGAAACTATTTTTCCTTGTATATATATATATATATATATATATATATATATAATATATATATATATATATATATATATATATGTGTGTGTGTGTGTGTGTGTGTGGTGTGTGTGTGTGTGTGTGTGTATGTATACATATATATATATATATGTATATATCAGGCTGAGTAAAAAGTAAGCAACATTTTGAAACATGAAAAGGTTTCAGGGATGGAAAATGGGTCCCTCATGAGTTGTCTCTAGAGAATCGATAACAGCGTGCTGCTTGTTGTCAATCATTGCTTTTGCGACACTTTCAAGCAACATTTTTAGACAGGCTTGTTACAGGAGATGAGAAGTGGATTCTTTAACATAATGTTAAACGCCGCCATTCTTTGATCAGTCGAGGAGGACGGCCAGTTCAACAACCGAGCGCAGGATTTCATCCAAAGAAGATCATGTTGAGTGTATGGTGGGATATTAAAGAAGTAATCCATTATGAACTGCTGGACAACAACCTAACAATTATTGATAATCTTTACTGCGAGCACCTTCATCGTTTGAAAACAGTTCTAAGCCAAAAGCGATCATCTTTGGTTAACAGAAAGGGTGTCATCTCCCATCACGATAATGCTCGTCCTCACACAGCTCGACTGACCAAAACTATCTTGGAAGAACTTGGTTGGGAAATACTGCTTTATCCTCCATATTCTCCTGACCTTGCTCCTTCTGATTATCATTTGTTCCGAGGACTACAGAACCATTTTAACAACAAGAGAAGAAATTGAAAATGAGTTGGATTAATATTTTGGTTCTAAACCTACAGAATTTTACAAGCGAGGCATTTATAAGGTTGTTGAAAGGTGGAATGAGGTCATTGAAAGCAATGGAGAATATGTTAATGAATACATATTTCCATAGTCATTGGTTTATACATTTTTACCTTAGATCTTTAAATCGGACATTACTTTTGCACCAACCTGATATTTAGGAACAGTTGATTATGAACGTTGTTTTTTCATGATGCGTTGTGCTGCGTGATCGCTAAATTAAAATAGGACGAAAAACCATAAAAACTGGATGTTTCTTACCTGCATATGCATCTGCATTATTACTGAATCCTATTTGTTTGCAATCTCTTATTTTAATTTGTGATCTCTGCATGGGCTCAGTTATGGCTCTGTGACAAGAGATTTGTTTCTCAAACACATGCATTCAGGTTCTGGGTTAAGTCCCACTGCGTGACACCTTGGGAAAGTGTCTTCTATTGCAGCCTCGGACCAATCAATGTCAATCAATGTCAATCAATGTCAAATCAGTGGATTTGATAGACTGGCGGTGTAAGAAGACCGTTATATATCTATCTCTGTGTGTGTGTGTGTGTGTGTGTGTGTGTATATCTATGTGTTTGTTTTTGTGTTTATATTTGTACCTCCATTTCGCTATCTCGCTTGCTAAGTGGTGTTGCTTTGTGTACGTCTCTTAGTGTACATCCCTGACCGATAGAATTAATACCAGACATAAAAATATAAGTTCTAGGATCGATTTGTTCGACTAAATCTCCATTGACAGAGCGACTAAAATTCCATTGACAGAACGAGTCATTTGTTGTCTTAAGGACCCTCAGTTTATCTTATATAATGCTCTCCATACAGAGAATAACAATCTTTTATAATGCACACTATTGAAATTCTTAATGATTTAATAATCCCATGTTAGCAAAATGAGACTTATTCTGATTTTTGATTAGACATTTAATAATCTGACTTTATAGAATTTTCAGTTGCATGACTAACAAGGTTTATTTATTGGCAGCGCAAGATATGTTACAAAAAAAAAAAAAACCAGTATTCTAGTTTAGATTAAGATACGTGTCGGTTGACTTGAAATTCCAAGAGGTTAAAACTAAAGTGCTGTTATAAAATAAAATAAAATAAAATAAAATAAAATAAAATGTAGGTTTGTATAATTTGGAATAGTTGCGGATATAAATTTGCGATATAATCAGTAGTTAATGAAAATGAAGTTATAATAAAGTTATACGATCTAATCTTTAATCTTCAGCTTGTTTCAGGCATTCTTTCTGCATTATGAACCAACGTCTTCTTAAGGGGGAGAATTTAGGGAATTCAAAATACATTTTAGCACGTACTCAGATACATACACAAAAGTAGATGTGCATGTGTGTGTGTGTATACATTTATGTATGAATGTGTATATGTATGTATGTATGTATGTATTTATGTATGTATGTATGTGTGTATGTGTGAATGTATTTATGTATGTGTGAATGTAATCATATGGACATTAACATAATCAGCGTCTGTTATTCGTGTTCTTCACAATTAGCTGTAATCTGGCCATTTCCCCCGTATAACAAGCATGAACAAATATTTTAGATAAGTCGGTTATAAACCAGTAGAAACTAGTCAACAATTAAAAAGGTGAGGCTAGTATCGGCTACTTCTGATTTGTTACAATGACCCTTCTAACCCAGCTCTAATATCACCATAACACACGGGCACACCAACTACATGTTAACATTAATCAATCAATCATTCAAACACTAACATGACATGTCGAGAGATTAACATATTCCTTGAGAGAAGATATGTTAATGTAGATATATATTTCTTTACTACCCGCAAGGAGCTAATCACAGAGGGGTCAAACAAGGGCAGACAAACGGATTAAGTAAATTACATCGACCCCAGTGCGTAACTCGTACTTAATTTATCGATCCCGAAAGGATGAAAGGCAAAGTCAACCACGGCGGAATTTGAACTCAGAACGTAACAGCAGACGAAATACGTATTTCTTTACTACCCACAAGGGGCTAAACACAGAAAGGACAAACAAGGACAGACAAACGGATTAAGTCGATTATATCGACCCCAGTACTTAATTTATCGATCCCGAAAGGATGAAAGGCAAAGTCGACCTCGGGTGAATTTGAACTCAGAACGTTACGGCAGACGAAATACGTATTTCTTTACTACCTACAAGGGGCTAAACACAGAGAGGACAAACAAGGACAGACAAACGGATTAAGTCGATTACATCGACCCCAGTGCGTAACTCGTACTTAATTTATCGGTCCCGAAAGGATGAAAGGCAAAGTCAACCTCGGGTGAATTTGAACTCAGAACGTAACGGCAGACGAAATACGTATTTCTTTACTACCCATAAGGGGCTAAACACAGAGAGGACAAGCAAGAACAGACAAACGGATTAAGTCGATTATATTGACCCCCAGTGCGTAACTGGAACTTAATTTATCGACCCCGAAAGGATGAAAGGCAAAGTCGACCTCGGCGGAATTTGAACTCAGAACGTAACGGCAGACGAAATACGGCTACGCATTTTACCCGGCGTGCTAACGTTTCTGCCAGCTCGTCGCCTTATGTTAATGTAGATATATTAATGTCTACTGATATTACATGTTAAACTCTCAACATGCTATGTTAGTTATGCGGTTTCAATTCTCGGTTAACACTAGTTTTGTGTCTATTTGCCATTCTGAGCGCAACATATAATTGCTCTGAAGAGGAAAAAACTCATCGACACGTTCTGAGTGAATTAGTTCATGGGGCCCTGAGTTGCTGAGTATCGTCGGAGCACTCTAGAATAACTTGAACATCTGCCTTCCACTACCTGCAATCCATCCCAACTAACTTGTGATATATTGGCACTATTACGTATGCTACTTTAACTTAGGATGTTTCCTTGTTTGTTTTCTACGTAATTATTTGTGAAATCAAGAAAACTTAAGATATTGATAATGCTACTGCAGGTACAACGTTTTTATGCAATACTGGAAAATCTCTTTTCTAAATGTGTTTGAAATATGTCGTCTATAATGGAATCTTATGTTTTAGTTAACGCTGTATTATAATTGTTTCTGCTACAATGCAATACAATGCAATCATTTCTTCTGTTGCCAATATTTTGGATATAGCTAAAATCTAGATTGTAAAGCGCCACAATAATCCTGTACGCTTTCCCCGAATAACTCATCGATTAAGAATATATTTTATGCGAACGGAAGCCTGACAACTCTCATATACTCTGTCGTGTTTGTATTGCAGTGGAAGAATAAAATGAATTCTTACCCCGGTGATTTTCAAGTAATTTATTTCAAGGAACGAAATAAAAAAAAGAATTGATTTTTTAAAAACTTATTCATTTAACTAATAGATGCAACGTAAGGAATAATAAAGTTTGCTTTATTTTTTTATCAAAATTTATTTTTCCCTGCACGTTACTGAAAAGAACGGCATGAATATTTTACTCTCAAATACAATAGATGACTGTGCTGAAGGAAAAAGATAAATGCGGAGAAATTGGAAAGACATAGGGTTGTTATACATGAGACGAAGTTAAAATTGTCGAATAGATAGAAAAATGTCGGTTTGAACGGCAGTTTTTAACATAATTTCTAGGTAACTAAAAAACTTTAAACTTTGTATACTGATAGAATGTGTTTATAAAACATCTTTTTCTCTTGGCTTTATTGAGAAAATTCTATAGTTTGTAAGATATTTGTAGTTTTTTTTCTTCAATTTCTGCAATTTCAACCAATCACTGACGTCTATTGAGTTAAAAAACATTCTCTGCCGTATGACTATGTCCCTCGTTTAAGAAACAGATTGGATTTATTTACATTTGTGAAGAAAAAAAGATACCCTTCCCCCACCCTTAACCCTAACCCTAACTCTCCCTATCTAACCCTAACCCTAAAACAGATTGAAATGCAAGAGATCGATACTAGGGTCATAATTATGGGTGGCAATTTCATATGACACCGCTAGTAAAAACTGCCGTTCAAACCGAAAAGATCCCAGAATGATTTAAACAAGATATGATTGAACTAATTGCATAACATTATAGTTACTCTCCACCCACCCAGACATACACATAAGTAGTAGCCTACTCGTTAGGATGACTCGGGGCGCGTCACATATTTTATGTGTCTCGCAGATCTCGTTAATTATTCATTTTTCTTTTTTCTCTCCACTATTTTCCATTCCCATCAGGTTGCATTTGATTCCTCTCAGACGGAGCAAAAGATGAGTTTCTCTGAGAGCCTACACTGAGAGAAGTTACTTTGATGCCATTCGCTACTGAGACAAAGGACAAAGCAGGATCGTCGGCCATCCCCGGGATTGCAACAGGAGCTACAACTATCTGCCCCCAATCCTTTTGAACAGAGAAAACTTAAGTAGCTTTTTGTCATGTAAAGTAAACGTTAATTCTTTGGATTACGTGCCGACAATGAAACACAACTCCAGTATGGCCTTGTGGTCCTGAAACCTCATAAAGACTTGCATGTGCATGCTAACCCCTACCAACCACACATTATTTCTTACTAGTCGTGCGCTTAACACCCATCTTCATTACTTTATAAAAGCAACAAGCTATACCCACCCTCAGTCTAACCTGTGTTTTGTGCTACCCCATGGTAAATATTTTGCGCGAAAATTTCCTTTCTCTAAATGTAAAATAAAAAGACAGACATTCGTCCAAACTTTATTCAGTTACTGTTTGGATGATTTCGAAAAAGCACTCCTTCCTTTTTGTGACTTTGTGACACAGACAGATGAGTCCTCTCTCATTACAATTCAATAAATTCTCCAGACAAGAAGATTAAGTTCTATTCAATGCAATGCTTCCGTCGGTTAATTTTGAACTTTTCATTGTTCATTCTACGAATTTCAATGTTGGATGCCGCTTGGGAAAAACTATCTCCATTGTTGATGACGACATCTGTGTTGTTGTTCTTTGTGTCTTCGCAAAAACGTTCTCAGAATGTCCGAAAATCATATTTTTGTTTTTCTGAGAATACAAAATTTTCCATGTTTAAGACAGGAGAGAATTTTTGCAGAAAAGCTTTATTATTCTGCTTCACAATGGCAGAATTAGCCTTTTGATTTTTCTCTCTAGGAGGTGTTGTCTCTCTGGCTGGAGGTCATTGTGAATGAAGTCGAACGAAAATGTGAATAAGAAATGCCTTTTGGGCCAAAGTCAGTTTGATAAAATAGAAAAAAAAAATTTTTACATCATAGAAACAAGAAATATATTCTGAATTAAGAAGCAAAACTAAAAAGAAAAACAAGAAAGGAACTAACAATCAAATAGATATCAACAGCTCGAGTGAAAAAATACATTCTTTCAAGCTGACAAATGACAATAATTGTTTATGATTTAGTCGTTGGGTCTCTCTCTCTCTCTCTCTCTCTCTCTCTCTCTCTCTCTCACTCCCTCATTGAGATAATCTACTTAGCTTCATCGATCTCCTTCTGGATTATATATACATAACTGAATGGGGATAGTGCTTCCTACTTACTGTTGTTATTGCTTTTACTTGCTTTGTTTGTTTTTTATCAGTTTTTATCTGGGAGATGGGCTTTTTGGGCCTCATGGTTTGGACGCTAAGCTCTCCAGACTCTATGCTAGACGTTTTCGCTCCTGTCTTGGTAGGAACTTCTCATGGCAACAAACTGGGAGTATTCTCAATCGATTTAGCTTGGGCGTAGTAATGTTGCAGTGTAAATATCTGAACAAGGAGAACATGATAGAAAAAGTTTTGGCCCTAAATTCTGCTCAGTACAGAGCTAAAGATTTTGGCAAAGTAACTCTCCAAAAAACTAAAACATAGTGTGGTCGAATTCACGCAAATCTGTGCAATATTCGAGAAAATTATTCATAATTTTCACTTCACATGAATAAAACACCGTACACTCCACTAAATGTATATATAATACTGTTACACTCACTAACGTCGAGGATCTTTTATGGCGAATGTATATCCTTAGCTAGAACAGTATTCCAAAGACTAGACCTTCCCTTTAGGGTCAGAAAATATTTCAGCCTCGAGCTGACAATCTACAGTGGTGCACTATGGCCACATGTAGAGCAGTGCTTCTGTGACGCATACTGACATCCTGAATTATATACGAAGAAAGAGTACGCGGATGACTGGCGCTCCATCACTTACGGGAAAAGTCTGGCCACTGTTTCCTTTCCATATCTTTTTCATCGCTACAATAATGGCCTGTGATTTTTGTGCTGGTGAGTCTCATACCTCTGCCACTCAGGAATCTCGAACCACATTTTTCTGTACCTAACATTAACCTTGTTCGGTATGACTCCATTTTCCCTCACTAATCACTACACCTAATCTTTCTCTAGAGCATTGATCCTCTGGAATTTACCCGCTCATGTCTTTCCTGAAGGCGGTGCAACTGTTTCAACAGAACATTAACGATACCAATCTCACCAATCTCTGAGAACCTGCCTGAGCCATGAATTTTGCCCCTACCTACAAACTCACCGAATAAAAAAAGCGATACAGTGTAGAGCTGGTAGAGTATAAGACTGGTTTTAGTGGGACACTGATCAGCTCAAAGCGTTCGACAGGGTTGACCATCACTATCTGACGACTGTCTCTAGAATCAATCGTTTTCTGATCGTTTTCTGTTTCATCTTTATAGGATAGCTCACCACTTTCTACACACACATATGCTCGGCTGTCTAACTAAGCGGAAACCTCCCAGAACCGTTCAACATCAAGCACCCAGTCCATTAAAAGTGTTCTTTTTTCTTCCCTCTGGACCTTTGTATCCTGGTCCTCTGGTTCTAGGACCAGAACATACAAAGTGAGATTTTGAAAAGGCATTCCGCTCGAATTGTGTCACAGGAGAACCGTATGCAACGTGGATGACATCACTGTCATCGTATCGGACACATTTGAAGGAGAATCAGTGGATACCATACTGGTAGAATACCAAGAGGGTTTAGGAGTAAATATCAACCGGGACAAATCCGTGGGCTTATAATTCAGCACTTAAAGAAGCAAATGCTAACGTTTCCTCGGTGGTGTACTACCACCTCATCATCGTTCTTTGTTTAAAGAAAGGTCTGAACAGACTTGTGCGGGTGCATGATTTCTCGCTTTTTATGGAAGGGGTATGTTCCACTGCCCAAGAAATCTATCTGCTGCTAACATCTGCTTCGCAATGGGATTGGGATGCCGTCGCTAATGACATGCGAGCACGCATTTGGTCCATTGTGAATCTCGTACACTTAAACAATTCTTTTGCTAGTTCGATCTTCGTATATGGCATTGCTAGAATATTTACTAGTCTTTACTTTCATAGATGTACGTAGTTAGAGGAACTGGAAGGATTTACAGAAGAGGTGGATATTTTGAAAATTAAAATTTTTTTTCGATTTCCATATAATGTCGTTCATAAAAAACATCTATTTTCTCCCTTTTCCCCTTTTCAGTTTTTGGTAATATCCTTCCTTCTATCATATGGAGCAAAGCCAACTAACAATCAAATATCATTAATGTTAGAGAGTCTTAGATAACCAGTTTAATATCGATAAGAGGAGCTGAGAATATTGACAATATATCTGAAAATAGTGAAGTAGATCCGTCAAGAAACGAAATCGAATTGTAGCATATCAGAATAGTTCACAATTAATTTACGAGAAAATTACTAACGACACTATTACCTATTAGGAATATTTACAGTTGATGCCACTGCATAACTCCAGAGATTCTTTCCTAATTAAATGTAAACTATTTATATTCTTATAATATTATCTCGTACCTATAAAAGGTTTTAAACTTATCTGTTCTCTAAACATATGAGATTTAGAATTTTTATAATTACTGTCGTTTCTTTACCCAGTCTCCGCTCAATTTACTGAACATATTTTAAGCAGATTCTTTTCCAGATTATAGAAAGAACGATTGAAATTCATAGAGAATTATGCGTTAAGGTATTTGTGGAGAGAGAAGTATGATAATAATTTAGTTGGAGCTCTTTGTGTTGTGGTTTGAAAATCATGTAGAGGTTGACTGAAATTTCATTCTTCCAGTGTCGATTAAATAAAGGTACCAGTGACCTTTTGGAGAATCGGTGAAACCACGACCACGACCACCACACCACCACCACCATCATCATTATCATCGTGAACGTTGCGGTTATTTACCATAAATATACATTTGTAATAGAGCTCTACTAGGTATTCGGATTTTCTTACATTTTACTTCATGTAAAAAGAGTATTTAGAAAACATACACATCATCCATGTGTTCAAATGATTAATTATTGAGGGAATGATCTAAAATTTTTGTTAAAAGATATTTACATCTTACCACTAGTTCTTGTCTTTTATTCAGGATATACTCCGATGTCAGTTCGTATCTAGTTTTCCCTACGTCGTTACGTGCTGCACTGCTCAATGTTGGCAGTTTCTTTTGTTATATTTTAGCTCCTAAATTACCTTACTTTATGAGTTCGTTCTTTCCTCCTTCATATGGTTGAACGCCTTACTTCTCTGGGCATGGACACATTGAAACTCCGACGTCTGGCAGCTGACTTGGCAGACACACATAAAATTATCAACCATCGTACAAACAATAACTCTGAGCACCTTTTCAAACTCCACCCATCTAACACCCGTGGACATATTTACAAAGTCAGAAAACAGCACAGCTCCCATGACTTTAGGAAACATTTTTTCACGCTGAGAGTTGCTGAAGCATGGAACAAACTGCCGGCATCAGTTGTTAGTTGTCGGAGCACTGCATCCTTCAAAACTTCCATGCTTTCTGAGATTCGCCAACACTACACCTGATTTTCTCCCCTCCATACATACACAAGCATGTATCTGACTCATGCATTGTTTGCTTTCCAGACATTTGTACATTACTGCATATACTCTGACAAGTTGTGGTGCACCTGAGCACTGTATACAATAATTTCATTGTTATTATTATTATAATATAGAGATTTGAAAACGGATTTGCGACTGCTTGTGTAATGACAAATTTGTTTATTTGTAACAACTGAGTATCTATAAACTAGGTTATTCAGAAGCCATTGTTTAAGCCATGTAACAGACATTTATTAGGATCCTTATAATTACTACATTTATTAGGATCCTTATAATTACTATCAAGGCGACGAGCTGGCGGAATCGTTGGCGGACCGGACGGAATGCTTAGCGGTATTTCCCCTGTCACTCCGTTCTGAGTTCAAATTCCGCCGAGGTCGACTTTCACATTTATCCATTCAGAGTCAATAGAATAAGTACCAGTTGAACACTGAGATCGATGTAATCGACTAGCTCTTTCTTCAACATTTCTGCTCTTGTGGCAAAGTTTGAAACTATTATTATTGTTGTTGTTGGTGGTGGTGGTGGTGGTGATACTATTATCCTGATTGTTATTTATTATTACCGCCTTAGCAATAGCAGAGGTAATATATGTAAATGTATGTTCATATTTGAATACACACACACACACACACACACACACATATATATATATGTATTCATACATGCTTATAGCTACGTTCCCATATATACAAACACAGATCCATATGCATATATAAATATTTACTTATAAATATAGATATACACACATAAAATACAATATATAAACACGTATACACACACATATGCATATAGTATATATATATAAAATATATACACATATATATACATAGGCACATACGTATAGAGTCACACACACAGATATATGTATTCATACATGCATATAGCTACGTTCCATATATACAAACACAGATCCATATACATATATAAATATTTACTTACAAATATAGATATACACACATAAAATACAATATATAAACACGTATACACACACATATGTATATAGTATATATATATAATATATATATATATAAAATATATAAAATATATAAAATCTAATGCGCTTGGCTTAGATTTTCCTTTAGGGGTGGCCAGGTCGGAGCAATCTCAAGATTAATCAGCCGAAATTGCGAGGAAGATCCGGTTTTTGACTGAAGATTGAAGGCTTCGAATGTCCCGTCCGTGTTTTTTGTATCGTCTTCTAAATGTTTTGCGTTCTTGTCCCAGTTTGTGTTTTTTTACATATACATGCATATAAAAATATATACACATATATATACATAGGCACATACGTATAGAGTCACACACACAGATATATGTATTCATACATGCATATAGCTACGTTCCATATATACAAACACAGATCCATATACATATATAAATATTTACTTACAAATATAGATATACACACATAAAATACAATATATAAACACGTATACACACACATATGTATATAGTATATATATATAATATATATATATATAAAATATATAAAATATATAAAATCTAATGCGCTTGGCTTAGATTTTCCTTTAGGGGTGGCCAGGTCGGAGCAATCTCAAGATTAATCAGCCGAAATTGCGAGGAAGATCCGGTTTTTGACTGAAGATTGAAGGCTTCGAATGTCCCGTCCGTGTTTTTTGTATCGTCTTCTAAATGTTTTGCGTTCTTGTCCCAGTTTGTGTTTTTTTACATATACATGCATATAAAATATATACACATATATATACATAGGCACATACGTATAGAGTCATATATTTGTACATATACATACCCCCACATGCACATATTTTTATAACTGTTTCAGTCATTTGGCTGCGGGTACGATGGGGCACAACTTTGAAGCGTTTATTCGAACAATCGACGCCAGTTCTTATTTTTCTTAAGCTTGGAACTTATATCGATATCTTTTGCCGAAATGCTAGGTTACGGAGACGTAAATTAACTTATTGTCAAGCGGCAGTGGGGGAACAAACGCATACACATATACATACTGTTTTTTTTTTACTCTTTTTACTTGTTTCAGTCATTTGACTGCGGCCATGCTGGAGCACAGCCTTTAGTCGAGCAAATCGACCCCAGGACTTTTTCTTTGTAAGCCTAGTACTTATTCTATCGGTATTTTTTGCCGAACCGCTAGGTTACGGTGACGTAAACACACCAGCATCGGTTGTCAAGCGATGTTTGGGAAACAAACACAAACACACTAGGTTATATAACTTAGCTGTTCTTTCTAGCGTGTTGAATCCTACGAGTGGATTCCTCATGTGTTTAAATATAGACTGTATCTTATGACTAATATATAGTCTTTTGGACTAAATTTTTTCACGTTAGACCGCTGGAAATGTTAATTTTAATTAATTTCCATTTCCCTTTGATATTATTAAATATTGTAAGTTTTTGGATAATTTTTCGGTTTTAAAAGTTGGCATTTTTTTCATTGCTGGCGAAGGATTGCGACTGCGCAGTAGATTTTGAAAAAGTTAGAACGTATAAATAAGGGGCACGTAGTTTGATCGCCTCGTGTGTATACGTTTAACCCTAGGTGTTCCTGCTGAAGACGATTGCATCTGGCAGGTTCATTT
The DNA here is from genome assembly GCF_006345805.1 of Octopus sinensis. Taxonomy (NCBI): domain Eukaryota; kingdom Metazoa; phylum Mollusca; class Cephalopoda; order Octopoda; family Octopodidae; genus Octopus; species Octopus sinensis. The sequence continues at coordinate 25,218,263 of NC_042999.1, forward strand.
ACTCATAAACTAAAATCAGAAACTAATTGGTCCAGGAAACTAGATGGTAAAATGTTTTTATTTTTCATTTCGTTCCTGTCGAATTTTATCCCTAATTTTTGTGGTTATAGAACCTAGCTGTTCTTTCTAGCGTGTTGAATCCTATGAGTGGATTCCTCACTTCCGCTATTTAGAGCAGTTCTTGGAAGGAAGGTGTGTAGCGTGTGATCGTCGCATTGACCATGAGAGAGCAAGTTGTCATAGCGATACCTACTCAGAGGCCTACTTGACGTTGCCCTTAGTCTATGGAAAGGAGTGTATGAGCCACACACAAGATTACGAGTTGTTCAGACGTTTTCAAGATGGCTGAAACAATGTCGATAGGGACGAACGTTCTGCGAGACCCGCAACCAGCAGAACTGAGAAAAACATCGCAGATGTACGTGCAGCTGTGAGGGGAAATCGTCGAATCACCATCCGTGAGTTATCAGAGGATGTGCAGATCAGTTACGGTTCAGTGCGTTATCACTGAAAATTTCGGTATGAGACGCGTGTCTACCAAGTTTGTGCCAAAACTGCTTTTAGCTGATCAAAAAGATACTCGGGTTTCAGTTGCACAAGATCTCCTTGATTGTGTCGAGAATAATGAAAACTTTTTGAAAACTTTTCATAGGCCTCAGTGAAGGTATCGACAAGGTTATGGCAAAATTTGGTGCAGATTCTCTGGTCAACTTTCTCTGTCATGGTCAATGCGACGATCGCACACTACACGCCTTCCTTCCAAGCACTGCCGCAAACAATGAAAGTGAGCTAGAACGTTAAAACTTTAGTGTCCACGCACAGCAGAATTGAAGATCAATCTGTGACAAGCGGCCTCACTCTGCGTGCTTTAGCTTCGTTCCTATGCAACAGCTCGGTTACTTATTGATCAGACAACACACACACACATGCACACAAACACATACACGCACACATATATAAGCAAAACAGCTGGCTGTAAAATCTCAAGAAGAGATTGAGTAGTAACTATACTAAATAGTAAAGCCAGTCGCCACATCTTGTTGCAAATCTTGTTGCAAATCAGTAACTGATGTTCACTTTGTTTACAATATATTGTAAGCGGTAGCGGACTCTGGCTATCGCTCTAGCATGCAGATATTCGGGCCTAAGGATGGGCCACATAGCTCGAAACTGAGTCACTCTCGCGATCCTGTTGCCTGCTTGAGGGTTGTAGGGGTTAGCTACCCCAGCTAACAATATATTGTATATAAAGGGTGCAGACTGTCGCACCGAAAGCCAGCTGGCGAGGAATCCACCTGGTGTTAAACTAGTAGTAACATTTAACTCTCACTTTGATGTGGTGAGTGGCTTTACTACTACTACTACCACTATACACACACACAGACAGACACACACACACACACGCACACACATACACATCCTATTGCTTCTGAAAGGTGTTTTTATACCTTCTGCGGACTGCTCGAAGCTTACTATCATCCTACACCACGGTCTTTGGATCTTACCTTTACTTATATATGTATATATTTATATATATATATATTATATATATATATATATATATATATATATATATATATATATATATATATATATATATATATATATATATATATATATATATATATATATATACATATATATATATATACATACAGAATGGTGCTTACAGATATAAATATACACCACCCCACAAAACCTCACACAAGAATATAAATACCTCTCTCTCTCTCTCTTTCTATCTATCTATCTATCTATCTATCTATCTATTTATCTGTCTGTCTGTCAGTCTGTCTATATCTCCTCTCTATATTATAAACAATGAGTGAGTTAGTGAGTGAGAGAGAGAGAGAGAAGGGGATATGGAATGTATGTATGTGTATGTATACGTACGTATGTGTATGTATGTATGTATGTATGTATGTATGTATGTATGTATGTATGTATGTATGTATATATATATGTATGTATGCTTCTGCTTGTTTCTGAGCATGTTCTGAACAAAGAAAGAGAGAAAGAGAGAAAGAGCAATAAAAGCTTCTTTTAAAATAGAAAACAAACTTGTGTGAAAGGTCAAATCGAAGATTATTATGGCAAAGCACATCAAGCAATGTATGCAGAAGAGTAAGAAATATCAACAGCCATGGTTGAAGCACTCGAAATGCAGACATGAAGATTTCTGACATTTAATTGCGACTGCTGGATTCTAACAGTTTCTCATAAGAGTTGTACTAAAACCAACTTCTCTGCCATACGTCGTTATGGTGGGTCTTCGAAATAAACAGGATTACGAAATGTTTGTAAACACAGCGTACGTTAGATTATAATATTGATTTCGCCGGAGAGATAGCTTATGATAGTTTACTTTAATGACATTCTGACATCAAAAAATGTTCGGATCAAATTTGTATTTGATCCTTGTCTTTCATTTTGTTTTATTTCTAAATGATTTTGCGAGAGCGAGAAATCGTTGAGGATTGTTCCAAGGCTCCCGTGACTGGTGTATGATAGGAAGGAATGAAATAAGGAAGAAATCTTCTGCAAGCCAGTGAACTCATCCAGAGGCACAGTTACCCCAAATTAGAAAAAAATATTATGCCCACGGGCACATGGCGTAGTGGTTAAGAGCGCGGGCTACTAAACCCAAGATTCCGAGTTCGATTCCAGACAGAGACCTGAATAATAATAATAATAATAATAAATAATAATAATAATAATAATAACAACAACAATGAGAACCCAGGTTCGAAATTTCCCTCAAGACACCTGATGAAGTCTGGAGGGTATATCTGCCGAAACGTTGTGTTAACAACAAACAAGATGAAGACAAATATCCATCAAATGTAAATAATGTACATAATTCCTCATCTCTTAAATATAGAACTGTAATATTATTTTACTTCGATAGTTTCAAGGTCCTAGTATTTTTATAGTTTTCTATTTCGTTTCCAATAGGCTTTGCCACCAACCTAACTGAAATCCCAAGAGGGTAGCATCTGCACATGGTTGGGAAAGGCAGAAAACCGCGGTGATCAAGGTTTTCTGTACCCAACAACAACGATCAGTGATCAATGTAGATCAATCAAATGCTTTCGACAGGATCGACCACTAATATTTGGCTGTTGTTATCATAGTAGCTGGTTTCGGTCTCCCGGGCTCTGTGAACGATGCAAGAGGTAGCCGTCCAACCACCGTTTCCACAGCCGGCAAAAATTAACACGTCAAGAAACTCGTGAAAAGTGGACTAACAAGACACATAATACGTACGGCATTGCATAAAGAATTGAATTTCTGTTCGTGGAAACCCCATTACGTGTAGGAGCTAAAACCTGAAGACTGTGACTACAGAATGGAATATGGAGATTTAATGCTAGTTTCGCATGAAGATTTGCCTGAATTGTTTGAAAACATCCTCTGGAGTGACGGGGTTGAATTCCATGCTGGTGGTTTCATCAATCTTCACGACTGCCATTACTGGGCGTCGGGTGACAAGGATCCGAATATGACGATTGAGAGGAGGTTTTCGGGCCATGTTTGCACTTTAGGAGATTTCTGCTGGCCTTTTGGGAACCGCGGGGAGTTGATAGCTAACGGGGGACGGAGTTAATCCTCTATTGTTTACACTCACAGCTGAACGATGGCAGTACGGCCGAAAGCCGAAAGCTAATGACAAAGGGAGATAATCCAGACTTTTCCCTTCCATATTTTAAAGAGGTCTTGGGCCAACAGGTCTTGGGGTCTGACGATACGCCATAAAGTTACACCCTTCATGGACTGGAAACCCAGGGTAACCCCATAAACCGGCCATTACCAGTATATATATATATATATATATATATATATATATATATATATATATATATATATATATATATGTATGTATGTATGTATAATATACATATAAATATACATAAACTTATATATAATATGCACCCACTAGACGGATTCTTCAAGCTGAACCATCTGGCAAGAGACCTAAAATCTAGACTTAAAACAAGATGGTTGATGACCTCTACAGTCTCAGTCGGTTACGCTGGAGAATCCAACCTTCAAATCTAAAAACAGTTGTTCCTCTGAAGAAGTTGCCTGGGGACTCTATCTCTACGACCCTCTCAGGAATAGTGGCTGAGAAAATGACTGAATTGAAGGAGTAAACATTTTGTTGTATCCGTGGAGAGTCATTACGCCAATAATAAAGAAACGCGCTGGTTGTGTTTCACTTCTTTTACTGTTATTTTTTAATTAGCCAACCATTTATCCTATTAATTAATCGATTGTATTAGCAATTGTTCGGTCAGTCAGCCAGTTAAGTTTATTAGAGTCCTTTTGTCGCCATTTGGAACATCATCAAACACATGCACCCTCTACTTCAGGTCTGCTTCGACTAAATCCCTTAAGGTGGTATTGACGCATCGTTTTGACGAGGAATATTTCAAATGTACAATCAATAGTAATGTTTAGTTAATTTAGTCTACCCTTAAGACAATACACACAGATACTCAGCATAGCTCAAAGTATGGACCTCTCAATTCCACTTTGTATTGTAATGCGAGTAACCGAGTATTCTACATTAAAATAATCTTCTAACAAAATAAACGTGATACAGTGTACTAACGTTGGTTCTTTTAATTGCTAGTCCTGTCTATCCGACGAAGTGCCATTGATTCTTGGTCCCGAGGCGTTTGTAAAATACATTTGCCAAATATATCGTACTCAGGGTTTGATGAGAGCCAAAAGAATTTTCTACTCACTCGATATGCTTCGTTCCGTCGAATAGTTTAGTACTTCCTAGAGTCACTCTCCGAAGAAAGCCGGGATGGTAGTGATTGAAGCCTCTCTGATCATTGGCGATGACCTGAGGTTAAACATCAAAAACATGGTGTAGAAGACGGACAGATTTCTTCTGGTGAAGATAGGAGATAGGATTACGTGGCATTCATACATTTCCATAAAATACGTAAAATGAATTGCTTTTAACCGCTAACTGAGATTTTATTTGTTGTTCTTTAGCCCTAGGTCACCCGTGGTCGAGCAAGTGTATGATGATAGATGTTTCAACCACGTGTACGCTATAGTACTAGTTTATCGAAAGTTGCCATCCTTTATCTAAGACGGTAGAGTGTGATTCAAGGGAAATTTGGCTAATAATTTACTATTTTCTTACACGACCATTATTTAAAGATAACTAAGAACATTTCAATATCAGCTTAGTTTCCAGCCGATTCCATAATCACCCTCACCCACCCACAGAGGCAGTTAGTGAGAGGGGGACGAAGAAAGAGAGTGAGAGAGAGGGATGAAACATAGTTTTAGAAAAAAATAATTTAGATGTTTGTAGAAAAAATGTTCTTCAGACTTACTATTTTGTATTCTTCACACCATTGTCATTGACATCTCTCAGTGAGATTGTTAATAGAACCATTTAGTATGCATCGATCAAAGGAAAAGGATATAATATTGTTAAATGAGTTCTTGCGGGTCTATAAATATTTAAAGTTGTAGCGCAATCAATCAATCGATTCGCGCCAGCCCTCTGGCAAGCAAAGCTATGACACATTATCGATGGCCATCGTATTCCAAAAAAAAAAAAAAAAATTATAAAGTAAGTAGTCTCGGTAACATTTCACTGTAAAAAAAGGGGGCAAAAATATATCAGAAATTGTTGATGAAAAAGTTTGAAATGAAGATAAATATAAACAATAAAGTTCATTTGAGAAAAGAAAGCGAGTATCTGGCTGTCAGCATAGGAACAACATATAAAGTATGATTATACACACAAAGAAGGACGAAGCCCTCTGTTAGATTCGAAACACGTAATTATATGCTCTATAAATCGATACTAAAGTAGTTTGCCGTACTATATAAAAGGTTACTTATATAAACCAAAATTACTAAGTCACAGCATAATACCTGAAGATTAAATAAGATTTCGACATCACTTAAACAGTAGTAGCTAGGCTTCTCTAGTATTGAAGTGTTAGACTCAAAATCGATGAAAAAAATTATATCCAATGATGCCACTTAAAGCCCACCATAAAGTGTGTACTTACACAAGTCTAAGTGGAGAATTATTTTGTCAAGACTATTCCTGCAGCGAAAGGTCTTATCATTGACGAACACACAAGAACATGTTAAACATGACATTACGCGAATTATTTATGCAAGCATACATAAATACATATAGTATACACACACATTTACACACACACTATCATACACACACACACGCATACACACACACGCTCACACACAGAAGATTCAAATATTGACCTGAAAGACGACACAGAAACAAAAAGAAAAATGCTCTTTCCCCGCCAGTTATCGACCAGAAAACGTTACAATTTTACGCCTTTAACGATAATATTTAATATTGACCATTTTGGTGGCATCGACAGCAAAAAGATGTGGGAATAATGAGCAAAGTGGGGGACGGTGAAGTGGGGGACAAAGTGGGGGACAGGTAAGTGGGTACGAATATAAATATATAAAAAAAAACAATAAAGGCTGTACGGTTCTGAGACAAAAATAGAAGACAAGTAAATAAGTAACGCAATGGAAAATTGTGTCTTATAGGACTGGAAAAGGTAAGTGGAGAGATGAAAAGATAAAGAGAACGAGTGAACGAAAGGCGAAAGAACGAACCCAGTGTTGAAGGTAAAGGGGAGAGAGAGAGAGAGAGAGAGAGCCCAAGAAAATAGTGACTTGAACATGTGAACGGTCAAGCGAAAAAAAAGGGGGAGTTGAAAAGAGAAATGTGATGGTCACATATCAGGGACAGGAGAAAATTTGCGAGAAGCAATCCTGGTTAGGTGTTATAAAATTGATTCTCACGGCCGTTTCAGACCATTTTTGTCATATGTGAAGTGACTATATATCATCGAATACACCAGTAAGATCCGTGTCGGTGATTTCTGAATAGAGATCTCTTGATAATTAAACTACTACGAAAATATCTATGATCCTCCTATAACAAATACTGAGATTCAATTGTTCATACTAATTCACCATTTGTATAGCATTAATTCAGTGAGAGAGAGAGAAGTGGGAGGGAAACAAGAAGGCAGAGTGAGAGTAGGAGATGAAGTGAGCTATTTTGGGGTTAATGGGTTAAGCAGCAAATGATATGACAAATAAAGGAGGTTCAAGAGCTTTTTTTTATTTGTTTCTGATCTGCTTTAGTGCTCGTAAATGTCTGACATAATTTGTATTTAAAATCTTAACACTTGTTTGTTGCCATATATGAGTGTGCGCATGAGTGTGTGTGTGTATATATGTGTGTGTGCGTGTGTGTGTGTGTGTGTGCGTGTTTGTATCTAAATATAATTTCTTTGAAGAGATTTCATCTAATCAGAAAATTTTCAGTAAGAAACACACACACACACACATACATAAACACACGCGTGCACGCACACACACACTAACTTACACACACATACACACACACAGATAGATTTTCAGTAACCATTAAAGGGAAGGGAAAACTAAAATAGAAAACGAAACGAAACATCAAATTGAGTGAAAGCTCTGTTTCACAAACCTTCATAACATTTGAAAACAAAGAGCATATTCAACCTAAAAATGGTCCCCCACCCTCCGCCTATGCACTTATATATATATATATATATACACGCAATATGGCTGTATAAATAGAAAAGAATGCGTTTCGATCAACAGAGGTCAAAATATGTGGGTTTACTCAAGGCGATGCAATTATTTGTTTAAGATTTGATAACAGTTAAAATTATTTCTTGAACTTAATTCCAACGGGGCATTCCTCCTCGATGAAACTTTCACTTTAAAAACACATTGTTTCGGTTTGTATCCCACAGAGAGTTACTTTGGCAAGTGCTTCCTACGCCATAATGCCTAAGGTTTACTCGTGTTCGTGTCTTGTGAAAGAAATATGGTTGAAAAGCTGAGCAAAAGCTCGGTTTATATATATATATATATATACTCTTTTACTTGTTTCAGTCATTTGACTGCGGCCATGCTGGAGCACCGCCCTTAGTCGAGCAAATCAACCCCCGGGACTTATTCTTTGTAAGTCCAGTACTTATTCTATCGGTCTCTTTTGCCGAACCGCTAAGTGACGGGGACGCAAACACCAGCATCGGTTGTCAAGCGAAGAAGGGGGGGGGACAAACACATACACACATACATATATATATATACATATATATATACATATATACGACAGGCTTCTTTCAGTTTCCGTCTACCAAATCCACTCACAAGGCATTGGTCGGCCCGAGGCTATGGCAGAAGACACTTGCCCAAGATGCCACGCAGTGGGACTGAACCCGGAACCATGTGGTTGGTAAGCAAGCTACTTACCACACAGCCACATATAAATTAATTATAAGGTTTGGAGATGATGTACAGGTATTTTATATTAGAAGAAATGATGTACTCAGAAATTCGGATGGTTTTATATTTACAGATATTTATTTGTATATTACATGTTTTTATACATCATATAACTTAGAACATGTATTAGCGCTTTCTCCCATTCTTGTGAAATAGTTTTGAGTGTGTAATGGTTCGGAGGGCCATAAGACAGTACAAGAAGGTGAAGTACAAGAGGGTATATCACGTGATCACGTGATATCACGTGACCGACCAGTCCATTGTTTTAGCCTTCGAATGACGCGACCCCGCTGGCTAAGCGAGCAGGCAAATAGAGGAAAGAGTGTGAGAAAGAGTGGTGAGAGAGTACAGCAGGGATCACCATCCCCTGCCGGAGCCTCGTGGAGCTTTTAGGTGTTTTCGCTCAATAAACACTCACAACGCCCGGTGTGGGAATCGAAACCGCGATCGCGCACACACACACGCGAGTCCGTTGCCTTAACTACTGGGCCATTGCGCCTCCACACAAGAGGGTATATATATATATATATATATATATATATATATATATATTATGTATGTGTGTGTGTATGCGTGTGTGTATATATGTATCTGTATATATAAATATATATATACATGTATGTGTGTGTGTGTGTGTGTGTGTGCACGCGTGTGTGTGTAAAAAGGTTGAATATTTTGCTGGTAGCTTACTACCGTAAAATTGCGAATAGGAACATAATACTTGTATATGATGTGTTGTGAATTTATGGAAAGACTCCCATAAAACTCAACAATTTTGATAAAAATGGAGAAGAGAAGATGTTAAAATATAGAAGAGAATTTTAATTCATGCAGATGATCGTTTCGTACAGCCACATAAAAATCATGCACATTCATGGTTGAATAGAATGAATTAATTAAATTAATTAGATTAAATTAATTATATATCATCTTTTTTTCTCTATTTTTATCAAAATTGTTGAGTTTTATGGGATTTCTTTCTATAAATTTACAACACACCGTATACAACACACCATATATATATATACACTCACATATGCACATATGTATGTATATGTGTACATACGTATGCTATATCACTGGCCACTCTGAGTTATTCATCTTAGCTCGTTTTTATTTAAGTCATGCAGATTACCAGGCTGTAAATGAGTTTTATTCTTATTTTATATGCTTATCTCCCTTGAATATTGATGACAGGTTATGAATGCCATTGTACTGATGATGCCCATTGAAGCAGAAACACGCGTCGATGCGTGTCCTGTCATCTCTAGGCCATAAACCTCTCCTTATTCTTAATGGCATATCAGCTTGGGCGAAGTCTTGGTTCTTGAGATCATCTTCTCTTCACAACCTCTCGATTAGAGGCGGAGATTATTCTAAAAATTCAAACATTTATATTTTATGGTATTTGGCATACCTACATTTCTTTCTTCCTCCCCACTTTCTCTATCTACATACATATAAACATACCTATCTATATCTATCTATCTATCTATCTATCTATCTATCTATCTATCTATCTATCTATCTATCTATCTATCTATCTATCTATCTATCTATTTATCTATCAATAACACACGCACGGACAAACACACACACGTATATTTTACAGTATATTAAGGCATTCTTCACAAACTACAAAAATAACACCTAAAATTGCATATATCACAGGAGTGGCTGTGTGGTAAGTAGCTTGCTAACCAACCACACGGTTCCGGGTTCAGTTCCACTGCGTGGCATCTTGGGCAAGTGTCTTTTGCTATAGCCCCGGGCCGACCAATGCCTTGTGAGTGGATTTGGTAGACGGAAACTGAAAGAAGCCTGTCGAATATATGTATATATATATGTATGTGTGTGTATATGTTTGTGTGTCTGTGTTTGTCCCCCTAGCATTGCTTGACAACCGATGCTGGTGTGTTTATGTCCCCGTCACTTAGCGGTTCGGCAAAAGAGACCGATAGAATACGTACTAGGCTTACAAAGAATAAGTCCCGGGGTCGATCTGCTCGACTAAAGGCGGTGCTCCAGCATGGCCGCAGTCAAATGACTGAAACAAGTATAAGAGAGTAAAAGAAAAGAGAGTATATGCATATATATGTTATTATTCACTCTTGTACTGGAGGATTTTATAATATGATATTCAATATACACAGCATTGAATTGAATTCACGAATATGAAGGTAATCTAGAAAATAATTAACATTTCGTGTTCTGATTACCTCACAGGTAACTACGAGACATGACAGTCAAATCTTCTTCAAGTAATACCCAGTTCTCTTGTGTATGTATATAGATAGATTAGTCAAGAGGTGAGTCTTTACTTTGTAGTCAGCCATGCTGGAAATAGCAGTCACATCACTTTCAAACAATATTTTTCTTTGTTATATTTGCATGTCAACAAGAAGTCGTCTGGATTGTAGCTAGATCTGATATGAAGAAACTGTGCTGTCGTATACATGAAGCAAGGAGGGAGAGCTTACGTTGTAGCTAGGGCTGATAATATTAGCAACCAAATCTCTCTCAAAGTACATCATTCTCTCTTATGGATATATGAAGTCTTGGTGTGGCAGTTAGACCAGCTAGAAATAGTGGCAGAACCAAAATCCTCTTAAATCCCTTTCTATTGATGAGTCTTTACAGTCGAATCTCACCGTTTATGTTCTCGTTCCTAGTGTGAGTGTGTGTGAGCATGCGTGCGCGCATGTGTGTTGGTTTATCTGCATGTGTGTGTCTGCATGTGTATGTATGTTAATACAATGTTTGTGTATATTCACTCATATACATATTTTCATCAAGTAATTGTAGTAATTCTTGTAAGGGATATCTCAGTGACAATATTCAGTTTTTATTGTCTCCTTAAAAACATGGCCTGATGATAGTACTCTCATCCCTTTAGAGAAACTAGTAGATGTCTCAATGCTTGATCTTTCCCCCATGTCTGTCAGACTCTGTCTCTCTCTTTCTCTCTCTGTATACATACATACATACATATATTTATATATATATATATATATATATATATATATATATATCGTCTTAAAGCCTTGAAACTCTACTCTCTTCAGCGTCGCCGTGAGCGGTACATCATTTGTACGATGTGGAGAATATACCGTCAACTTTGCCCAAACGACCTGAACATTAGCTTCAAGGTTCATCCAAGACTGGGACCACGGGCCATACGTCCCCTGCCCAATTCAAGATCACAGCATACATGTACACTGCAACATAATTTCTGTTCCTCAATAGGTCCTGCCCTATTTAACATTGTCCCGAAAGAGATCAAAGAGGAAAAGGATCCCATCAACTTTAAACGGAATCTGGATAGATTCCTTCAAGGAATACCAGATAAGCCACCCATAATTGGATACAACTCACCCAACAAGAAGTCACTACTTGAATGGACCATAAACAAAACTTGACTTAAACAGAATTTAGATAATCCTATCAGGTGGTGCTATTAAGTTAGACATGACCTGGACCAATCTTTGGCCGAAACATATCTAAGTTATATATATATATATGTATTCTATAAACACTGCTGAGGGAGTAGACGGAACAGCATAATGGTGGTGGTTATAATACTAATACTAGTAATTATAATAATAGTGAAAATGCTACTTGGATTTAAAATATCAGTATAAAAATGTCTGGCGGTAATGGGTAATAACGATAAAAACAATAAAAGTAAGCAAATATTTGTATATTTATTCTTAATACGTCTAGACGCAAAATATGCTAGTCGCTGTATTGTACGTCAAAGGAGAAAAACTCTCTTTTATGAAGATAATGTGTTCAGAATTCATTGAAGCAAAGGCTGTGGGTCACCGGTGTTTCGACATGTGTCTCATCAACCATAAGTACCCTGGACCTTTGGGTCTACCCAAGCAGCTGACCTTGTTTATACATTCAGCGGACAAATTATTTGCTGATCGGTGCTTATATCTGCCAATAGGGATAAAATAATTATCTTGTACCGATTTATTTGCAACGATCTTATAATAAGAATAAGAACTGCAAAACAATTTAAAAATGAAATGACTATGATGAGGAAAGGCAACAAAGTAAAGGTAAACTGAAGTTTGTTGTTGTAGTGATGTTGGAAGTAATATCAAATAAATACTAATATGGTTCACTCAAAGCTGTACAGAAGACATTCAGGTAGAGAACATGGCCTACAAGGTTCGGAGAGAATCACCAAACGCCGACATATTGTGGCCATTGCATAAAATCTTAAAATTCTGTAAGACCATCATTCAAGCCTCTAACGCTGTCTAGTTTTATCGTTTTCCTCTCTTCCTGAAATATAATCAAATATGTATAATCTTCTTGCCTGCAACATCTATACTATGATAGTTCTGTAAGCAATGCTACTTCAGAGAAAGCTTTCACATTCGCCTCTAGCCTTGCGTCTACTTCCATAATACACACAACAAACTAATCTTCAAAAATATTTTTCTCACACCACCATGGTTCATTACGATGCACATATACAGACATACCTCACCCTACGTCATTAATTGGTTCCAAGAAACACGACTTAAGTCGGATTAACTTATCTCTAGGCTATACCGATAATAACCATTCCCAGTTCTGTTCTTTATTTATGGATTCATTTTCAATATTGCATGGTTAATAAAACCTATTTTAAGTTTACAAACGAATAATTTTTATTTTTCAATACAGTACAGCAAAAAAAGTAATCTAAATTTACGAAGACAGTTCAGCGGTGATTACCGTACATCGCGGACATTTTATTTATGAATGCGGTTTGCAATAAGACATGGTAAAATAAAAGCCTTTTTTTAAGCTTAAAAAACAAATTCAGTAATTATTATTATTTTACAATAGTAAAAAACACAAAATTATTTTAAATTTACCAATATGTACATACAATTTGGTGGTTTACATTGCGGATGCAGATGGCTGTGGATCGTCAACATCAACAGCTGACTCTGGCTGTTCTTGTTGTCCGATGCGCTTGAAAAACCGGCTGAGAGTTCTTTGAACTATCTTCTTTTCCTCAAGGATTACATTATAAGGAGCAAAGACTTCGTGACAAGCCCTCATAATCTTGGAAAAAGGTTGAGCATTTGGATCCATATCCTCGAGCATAGAAAGACCTTTTTTGACATATGCAAATGCTTGCTGCATTTTCTTAATGGTAAAGTAACGTGGCTCAGGTTCGATTTCCTCTTCTTCTTTATTTTACTGCTCGTGAAGCTCTATCAAATCCTCGTGCGTCAGGGGCTGTTTGTCTTTTTCAAATAAATCTGTGAGTCCTCCTCCTCCAAATCCATTTCCAGTTCTTTGTTCGTAGTCACCAACCTTTTATCGATGACAACATTATCAAACCTCTTAAAATCATTCACGAATTGCGAGCAAAGCTTCTTCCATACCCCATTCATAGCCGTGATCTGTGCATCATTCCATGCCGCTGCTATGTTCTGTACAGCCTTGTAGATATCGTATCTCTTCCAAAAGTCACAAAGTGTGATGGACTCATCAAGATAAGTTGCAGCTATTGCTTGCCGCAGTGTACATTACATATAGTGACGCTTGAAGATAGCAATTATTCCCTGATCCATTGGCTGCAGGAAAGATGCGGTGTTCGGAGTGAGATATACGACGGTAACATTGGGGTCAAAATCTACAATGTTTTGCGAGTGGCCAGGAGCATTATCTAAGATAAGTAAAACCTTAAAAGAATTCCATTATCCTTACTGTACTTCTCTACTGCTGGGATAAAATGATTGAAGAATCAATCTTCAAAAACAACAGCAGTAACCCATGCTTTTGAATTAGCCATCCATATAAAAAGGCGAGATGCCTTGGGTATGTTCTTCAGGGAACGGGGTTGTGTGCATGATACACAAGCAATGGCTTTAACTTAAAATCTCCCGCACAGTTACTTCACAACATAAATGATCACACGTTCTTTTGAGACATTGTAGCCTGGAATAGTTTTCTCCTTGGAGATGAACGAACAATCTGGCAATTTTTTCCAATACAATCCAGTTTCGTCTACATTAAAAATCTGTTCGGGAAGAAACCCGTTTACTTCGACGATTTTCTTTAATGAGTTAGGAAATTCCGCTGCTGCTTGTTCGTCAGCTGATGCTCGTTCACCTTGCTTCTTTGCTCCTTAATTCTCGTGAACCATCCTTGACTTGCCCTGAACTCTACATCTTTCTCATCTGGATATTTTTTCTTCAGATCCTCAAACAAAGGCAACGCTTTTTCTTGAATGATTTCTTGACCAATAGTAGCAAACTGACGATTCAATCTAACAATACAAAGAGAAAGAAGACTTTCCATTTCTTCAAAGATTTTGCCTCTTTTCTTATTGATGTCAGTGTTCTTCATCCCTGGGGTTTCAAATTTGATATGTCCTAAAATATTGCCTTATTATGTACAATCGTCGATACAGTTGTCCGACTCATCCCAAAAAATCGTGCAATTGCTACCACATTTTCACCTTCTTCGTGGCGTTTTATCATAGCCAGTTTATCTTCCAGGGTTATAGCATGATGCTTAGGATTTTCACTATGAATTTTCAAACAGATCTGTGAAATCCCCCTCCTCCAAATCCATTTCCAGGTCATGGGGCAAAAAATAAAATCACAAATGAATGAGAATGAGAAAGTAGCCGATAAGCAGACATAAACTAATCAGAATTCAAATCAATCGCGGGAATTACGCGTGACAACGACACCTAACGGTAGATATTGGGACTGCAGTGCAATATGAGCTCCGAAAGACCGATAAATAAGACAACATAGCTGATTTCATGATTTCGTTGACTAAGCTACACTACTTTATGGTATGTCTTAACACTTACTGTACTATTTTAATATGATTTTATATGCTTTTATTCTTATCTATTGTACAGTAACATGATTTTATGTTCTTTTAACAGTTTTCTAGTGATTTTAGTTTAGGAATCCAATATTTGTGGCGGACAGACGCACAGTCGAGTAAAATGACTGAATTTAAAAAGTTTTTTCTGCATATTATTTTTGAAAATCGACTTAAATCGAAACGACTTGAGTCGAGGTATGCCTGTATATGTTTAGTGTTAAAGTATTTGCAGTCGTTTCAAATCATCACCAAACAATGCGTTCAAGATGTAGCCCCTATATTTACCAAAATTTCTAAGCTCTCTTTTTCTACAGATATATTGGCAGCTTTGGAAATACGCATCAGTGTTTCTCGATCCCAAGAAAGGCAACCCTCAGCAGTTTCCGATCTTGGTATCAGTTTAGGGACCAAACATCTACATTTTCTGTTCACGGAGAGAAATAAATTGTTGCAATTTGCGGTTGCCACGTATCATGAAGTCACAAATGTTCGGATGAAAAGTGAAATTCTTCCAATCAAGGACTGAAAAACTGCACAGCTGAGTGAGTCCGTGAAGTGATTATTATTTCTTGCTTCATTATAAAGATAATTAGATTTGACCACCTGCTAATAATGTTTATAATAGAAAGAAAATGAAAGGTTGCAAAATTCACGCATTTTCTTATAAAAGTAGTTTCAGTAACGTCATGAGTTCTAAGTAAAGGGCTTCTAATTCTTCGATCGAAAATTCGATGTCACCTTTCGTAAAGATAATTACTTCCTCTGCCTTCCGGAAATTTTAATTTTCTTTTGGCACTCTATGTGTTTAACACTTGACGTTTGAAACAAAATTGTTTTGTAACCAAGTCGTCTTATTAACAAAGACACCAGTAAGTAACTTGATATGTATAGCTCAAAGTTAACATAATATACGAGACTAGCACGAATGAGGCAGTGGAGTTGAGGCTATCGTAGCTTGGTGTTTGATCAGACTTTGACATCTAGCACTTTGTTTTAATTTTAACTCAGAAGTTTTATTCCTCTCTTTCTCTCTCCTCACCCACACTCGCGCGCATGAGTATATATATATATATATATATATATATATATATATCGTTGCTATTATGCAAAAGTGTCGTAAGTCTAAAATGAAAAAAATAGTTTCACTATTCCATGCTATGGAATGGTGAAACTATTCGATAGTTTGACCAAAAGAACCGGTTATTGGAAACAAAAATAAATATTGAAAAAAAATGAAAAACATATGACAGTTTAACATAATAGCAACCTCCACATCCCCACACCGCCACACCGCCACACCACATCACACATCACCATACCACCACACCATATCGCATCACCCCACACCACTTCACACACACTAGCACTGACGACTTCTCAGCACCCACACCATCATCCATACACCTGCACATTACAAACGCGCACACTTATACACGCACACATCCACACGTCAAAGTCACTAGCCCATATTCATATGCATACACTTGCACACTTTCTTTTAAACACAATCACGGCACCTTCATTTTGGGATCACCAGTACTTTATTATCTTCCCTTCTTCCTAGCTCTCCTGTCCAACTACCTTTATCTAACCAGTTGCCATGATTGACAGCTAAATCCACAAGTTTTTTTCTTCTCTCTCTATTTCCTCGTGTTCCCTTCTGATGAAGAGCGTAGGTTCGAAACGTAAAAGACTTTCTAGCTTTCTCGAGCATCAAACTAATACACCTGCTTGTTGTTTATATACCCATTTTCATCTTTTGTTTTCTGTAAATTTCAACCATATGTATGTATATATTATATATATATATATATATATATATATATAATATATAATATTATATATATATATATATATATATATATACTTTATTTAAAGCAGCAGAAAATTCAACAAAATCTGTTACTCTGAGTTTCTCGTTGCCGTTCATCAGACAGTTTTTGCTAGCAAAAACTGTCTGATGAACGGCAACGAGAAACCAGAGTAACAGATTTTGTTGAATTTTCTGCTGCTTTAAATAAAGCATATTACTCTACCACTGGTATTTGATTACTCTTTTTTCCACCTTGTTTCACATTTATGTGTTTACTCCGGTATATATATATATATATAATTATATATATATATATATATATATATATATAAAATATTATTTGAGACAAAACCACTATTTTGCAAAACAAACAAGGAAAGACTTAATCAATACATAAAATTAATAAATAGTCAAAAAAACCGCCACTACAATCGTTTCTTGTCTTGATCGACAATCTTCAGGTGGACTTCCAATCTAAAAAATCAAATTTTAAAATATAAAAATAATACTTTTAAAAGTATTATTTTTATATTAAAATTTTGATTTTTTAGATTGGAAGTCCACCTGAAGATTGTCGATCAAGACAAGAAACGATTGTAGTGGCGGTTTTTTTGACTATTTATTAAATTTTATGTATTGATTAAGTCTTTCCTTGTTTGGTTTGCAAAATAGTGGTTTTGTCTCAAATAATATTTTATAATATTTTACTATAAAATTGGATTTATCCTAAATCTGATTTTTTCCCCTGTAAATTTGGAATATTCCCTAATATTTATTATATATAATATATATATATATATTATGTGAAATAGAAAGATGAATAATCTTGTAGCAGATTAATCAAAAGTTTATATATCAGTTAGGATGGAATAGATTTCCCAAGGCGGGAAGGGGCGGATAATGTTTTTTTTCATCGACACTTGGGCCGAATGCTTGCAAAACAGTGAACTTCGCTAAAAGCATCCAAGTTTTTAGAGTTGTGTTAAACCGGGCAATAGACTATGTCTACCATCCAAGTCTACTAACTGTTATGGGATTTGAATTCAGAACGAAAGGCAGTTTGCCACTCTTACAGCCAATCTACCACCCTGGATAGGTACTATTTTATCGGCCCTTAAGGGATAAGAGACATGATTGACCTAGATAAGATTTGAATTTAATGTTCAGGGAGCCAGAATGAATACTGCGATCATAGACACTCTAAAACACACCACACTTACTATCTTTAGTTCATCTCTTTGAAATAAAGACCAGTTAAGTATGATACAATTTCAGTACATTTTCTTGGTCAGAAGAAACTGCTTCCATTTCATCCCACTCCAATCATCTGTGTAAATCCTTGTATTTAAAGCAAATTCTGCTTGTGTTAACAGCTGCTGTGCGATCACTTATGTTTGCCTTTGTGTGTATTTCCTTGTGTGTGGACCAAACTTTTCTATTTAAGGATAATTTTTTTTACAGAGTATTCTGCACCAAATATAGATTTTAATCAGACTCTAAGGGTTTCCAATTGCACTGCTGCATGTAAATGTTGATATAATTTATACCCGTCCCTTGCCTAAATTACATCAAATTTTAGTTGTACAACAAAAAAGAACAGGAATAAATTGATTTTAGTCCGAATCGTAATTGAAGAAAATAACAGGAGAAAAAACACTTCAATGTCTATGGATAGAAAGTAAAGTAAATAGTTTAGTAGATAAAACGAGTGCTTGGCTGTTCATATCTCGTTACTAGCAGTGTGATGATTTATCTACAGTACTCAATATTCTAATGACTAAATTCCACTTGGCTGTGGGAAGATACCAAAAAGAAAGGGACAACGAAGGATTGCCAGTTTCTCTCCTACCGTTTTACAAAGGGGAAAGAAAGTTGGATTATATAGTTTGAAAATAAGAAATGATCATTTATCTGCTTCTTTACAGCTAGCCTTAGATAAACAACAACAATAAGAATAGGAACAACTGTAGATAGAGATAATAATTGAACAAAGTAAGTGGTTCGTTACATTTCTGCGCTAGTTTCGCCTGTGGATAGTATTATAACCCGATTTCATTCGGATCTACTCGGGCCACATTTTAGAGACGAGGAATTCAAAAAAAAAAAAAGAAAAACGAAAATTTTATTAAAAATTAAAAAGAAAATGAGGGCAAAAAGCATTCGTTTTTTCACAATCGTTTCCTAGCAGCCGGAATTTCGCAACAAAATGTATGTTTATTAAGCACAACAGCCTGCAGTGCATGCCGCTGGGCATTGAAAGCCAATCGCACAAACCTAGACGGGCTCTGGGCCCCCTTGAATCGATAAAAATTTTTGCCATAGCAACCACATCTTTATAGCTTGCGAATTTTAACCATCGCGAGTCTCATCCACACTAGCGATTTAGTATCCCTGCCAATTTTCAGCTCGATCCTAGCCTCAGTTTGGCCGCCATTAACCGTCAAAGAAAAAATGTGCATACAATTTTCGTCCAGAGACTGTTTTATAGATATAGACAAGGATGGCTTCCAGAAAACTTACACTCGATAAACACTATATAAAGATAACGTTTTCTATGGCAGTACCACTGGTTAAACGGTTTAAGTTAGAAGAAACATCAATGCGACACACATACATACCTACACACATATACATACACATGCATACCTACACACACGCAAACATACACATGCATACCTACATACATACGCATACCCACACACATACATACACACACGCGCTTTATGATTTGCTGAAATTTGGATTTAGGCTATAGCGTGGAGAAGAGCCCATTAAAGTTGAGGTAAGAAAGAAAACAAGCTATTGATATTTGGAATCGTTCATTACGATCGTTTGATCCCCCCAATATATATATATATATTATATATATATATATATATATTATATATATATATATATATATATATATATATTATATATATATATATATATATATATACATATATATATAAATATACATATATATATATATATATATATATATATATATATAAAACTACGTATTTAAAAATAAACTACCATGTTAAGCGAATATATCAAAATATGAAACCAGCTTCAACATACTGTCCATATACACCATGTTCAAGCAAAAAAAAAAAAAGTTGAATTTAACAAATATTGACAAAAACATAGATTATTACAATGATAAAAAATAACAATAGCGATTTGAACGAAATAACCAAGAAGTATCTTAAAAATAGTTATAGACAAATATTTAAAAAATACAGAAATATAAAATAAAAGATAAAACTAACAGATATGTAGAAGATAAGGATAAAAACATTCCCCAAGAAAGGCTCCCAATAAAACGATAATGAATAAAAGAATAAAGAAATCGAATTGAGATATAAAATATGATGCATAATTTATTCAGAAAATAAAAATAGAAGAAATATTTTATAAAGATATAAAAAAAAAGCCCGAAGAAGTGTTGACAGTAGAAAATACTTTGGTGCAAATAGAATTAGTGATCAAAGCAAAAGCTGAGAGACAGCAGCCGAACTGGAATAATTAGGAGAGACAAATAACCTCAAAGATATAGATATAAAGTTTAAAACACCTAATGATCATTTGCTAGTAACTTAAAGAGTCACACACACACACACACACACACACACACACACACACACACACACACACACACACACACACACACACACACATACACGCATGTACTGCGAACTGATGCTATCAGTTACACACGTATGCATATGCTAAACATGCATACAAGTCCAATCGCAGAGAGAAACGGTTACAGATGCCTCACTCAGTGAGAGCCTCAGACACGCACATCACAAAGGGCTGCACCTGTGCACGAAGGCACGCTGAGTATTGCAGAATATCAGCTAAAAGTATGAAGAAGTAGGCGGCGAGCTGGCAGAAACGTTAGAACGCCGGGTGAAATACGTAGCCGTATTTCGTCTGCCGTTACGTTCTGAGTTCAAATTTCGCCGAGGTCGACTTTGCCTTTCATCCTTTCGGGGTCGATTAAATAAGTACCAGTTACGCACTGGGGTCGATGTAATCGACTTAATCCGTTTGTCTGTCCTTGTTTGTCCCCTCTGTGTTTCGCCCCTTGTGGGTAGCAAAGAAATAGGTATTTTGTCTGCCACTACGTTTCTGAGTTCAAATTCCGCCGAGGTCGACTTTGCCTTTCATCCTTTCGGGGTCGATTAAATAAGTACCAGTTACGCACTGGGGTCGATGTAATCGACTTAATCCGTTTGTCTGTCCTTGTTTGTCCCCTCTGTGTTTCGCCCCTTGTGGGTAGCAAAGAAATAGGTATTTTGTCTGCCACTACGTTTCTGAGTTCAAATTCCGCCGAGGTCGACTTTGCCTTTCATCCTTTCGGGGTTGATTAAATAAGTACCAGTTACGCACTGGGGTCGATGTAATCGACTTAATCCGTTTGTCTATCCTTCCTTGTCCTCTCTGTGTTTAGCCCCTTGTGGGTATTAAAGAAGTAGGTATTTCGTCTGTCTTTACGTTCTGAGTTCAAATTCCGCCGAGGTCGACTTTGCTGAGGTAATTCTTTCGGGGGTCGATAAAATAAGTATCAGCTGCGCACGGGATCGATATAATCGACTGGCCCCGTCCCCCCAAATTTCGGGCCTTGTGCCTAGAGCAGTAAAGAATATAAGTAAGAAGAAGTGATCACATGGAAAAACATCATAGCACCACCGCAACGTTGACAAAAATGCACACGTTCATAATTCTCTATCTAATTTCATAGACATAACCACAGCTAGGCTTGCACATGGTCCACTTAGCTTAAACACATTTACAGAGAATACAACCGATTACATACTGACAACAGTATCGGTAAATTGCTCACTACATTATAAACAAACGAGTAAAACACATATACGCCATTATACTACTGCTGCTACTACCACTACTACCACTACTACCACTACTACCACTACTACCACCACCACCACCACTACTACTACTACTACTACTACTACTACTACTACTACTACTACTACTACTACTACTTTATGCTAGAGCTGTGAAATCTTGCATGCATTAATTTCAACACCTCTTATTAATAACTGCCTTGTTTCTTTTCAGGTAAACTGACATCTGACTGCTCGAAGAGGATTTCAGAAGCAGCTCGTAGAGATTTCTCTTGAAAATGGGACAAAATTTGGCATCGTCATGTTATCAAGTACCTGCAGAAAAAAGTGTTTAGCCCCATAGGACATTCATGCTTGCGGATGAGGGTCAGCTTTATCAACTGTGCGAAAGCAGGCATCTGAATTTAGGATGGGAAGTCTTGAAGATGACCCAAAGTCTGACGTCCTACAACTGCCCTCACCGAGGAAAACATTGATCGTGTTCACCACATGCTGATAGATGACAGGCGATAAATCAAATAACTAATGCTATTAGCATATCCCGTGAGATGATTGAGAATATTCTGCATAATGATCTTGGCATGACAAAGGTTTTTGCTCGGTGGGTGCCATGTCTTCTGAAACCTGATCAAAAGCACACCAGTCTCATTACAATCATAGCAAAATCTGACATTGTTTCAAGCAAATCCAGCTGGTTTCCTTGAATGTTTCATAAGCCAAGATGAGTGATGGGTTCAACACTTTGAGTTAGAGGCAAAGAGACAATCCGTGCAGTGGAAACACCCTTCCTCGTCTGCTACAAAGACTGCCGTGGTCGTTTCATCAGCAGGGAAGGCTATGGCCTCAGTTTTTTTGGATGCAAAAGGCATTATGATTATTGACTAACTTCAAAAGGGTTACACCATCAGTGGTGAGTACTATGCCAACTTGCTGAGGCAGTTACGGAAGGCTATTAGAAAGAAACGCCCAGGAAAACTGACGAAAAGGAGTTGTTTCATCAGGACAATGCTCCAGCACATAAGTCCTTGGTTGAAATGACTGCCTTGCATGACTGTAGCTTTGAATCGATTGATCAGCCTCCCTATTCTCCTGAATTGGCCCCATCTAACTATCATCTGTTTTCCAATAGGAAAAAGCACTCGCATGTTGACGTTATATCTGATGTTGATGACATTTTTTTAGCAACAAGATTAAAGCTTCTTCCTCAATAGAATCCAAGCACCACAACACCGATGGAAAAGTGTGAGGACCGCAAGGGGGACTATGTTGAAAAACAAACCCCATTTGGTCACATTCTATGAGTGAATCTTGGTCAGTCTGTGAACTTTTCAGCCGATCCTTATGTGAATACATACACACACACGTACGCACGCGCCGGCGCGCACACATACACACACACTATATATATATATAATGCAAACGTTGACAGTGTGTACTCGTAGATGAGAGTAGAAGTAAGAAGAAATAAATCTGACTTTTTGCTATTTCTTGCCTGTTTTCTAAGGCCGTACGAAGCTCCTTTTCTCAAATCTTTTACTCTCTTTTACTGGTTTCAGTCGTTTGACTGCGGTCATGCTGGAGCACCGCCTTTAGTCGAGCAAATCGACCCCAGAACTTATGCTTTGTAAGCCTAGTGCTTATTCTATCGGTCTCTTTTACCGAACCGCTAAGTTACGGGGATGTAAATACACCACCATCGATTGTCAAGCGATGTTGGGGGGACAAACACGGACACACAAACATATATATACACACGCACACATAAATACACACACACACACACACATATATATAAGAAACCTGTCGTATATATATATATATATACATATATATATACACACACACACATATATATATATATATATATATATATATATATACGACAGGCTTCTCTCAGTTTCTGTCTATCAAATCCACTCACAAGGATTTGGTCGGCCCGAGGTGCTAAACAGTTGGAATGAACTCGGAACCATGTGGTTGGTAAGCAAGCTACTTACCACACAGCCACTCCTGCGTCTATATCGACTTGTTTTAAAAAATAAAACATTTACTTTTAATAAGAAATGTGAACCTTGAAAAACTTTCCCATTGTTGATAAATTAATGAAAACAATTTCGTGATTGAAGCTGTCTCCTGTTACGTTATACTTTATAAAATATTTCTTAATTTAAAAAGGAAAATGTTGAACATCACTTGACATTAATCAATGTAGATCCCGTTGGGATGAAAAGGTATGACGTAATGGGAGACTAGTTAAATGGTCTATTTCAGGTGTGATCATTGGTTCTGACAGCTGTCAATGCCTACTGGCAATAATTTCTTCATATATCTGTAGAATATCTCCGTTTTAAGACCAGGATCGTGAAGTGAATTTAGAAGTTAACAGAATTTTTCAATATTTTGGTGATTCTTGACGTCCAGTTTCTGATGCTGTAATGTTTACTTTAACAATTGCAGTGTCTTCCACGCCTCTGTTCTAGTGGCAAGTTCTTGGGAAACTTTATTCCTGTCTCATTTCTTATATTTAATTTGTTTCTACGCGTATATATTGATAGAAATAACTTCCACGGGGTAAACAATTCATCCTTATGCTGTTACGAGACCAACTAGAAATGATAGACGATTGTCTCTCGGATCACATTCAGCTGACTTAAAAGGGAAGGACACAAGTTAATGCAGTCGCGTAAACATTTAAACACGAGTTGGGACAACTTTGATTTCACCCTGCAAGTAAATGGCTGACTTAGGGTAAAGCAGTTGAAACAAGGCCGTCTCTTAATACAACCTCATTTCTCTTCCATGTTAAATTGATTTTTATCAAACAAATCTCCCATTCCTTTGCGTAAGTGAAATGAAAGTGGTTCTGTATTTTATTAATAACCACCAAGACTACACTAAGTGTTGTTGTGTGACCTAAACATAAGCAAAATATTGAACAATGAAATATAATGTATCTCCCCACCATGAAATTTTTAGATCCTGTTTCGATTCACAATCGAGAGTCAATCTGAATATTTTTTTATCATTTAATCAGAAGGGAAGGCAAGCCCCATGGCCTGTTACAGGACCTCTGCGACTGCTTGGAGAGCAGGTCACTTCAAATCGGATGCCTTGCTGGAATACTTGCAATAAAGTGGACTCTGACAGAGGCGCCTAAGGAGCCAGGTAGTGGTATTAACTTCCCGAATGGTGACTTAAGTGTACTACCCATGTGGGCACCTGCTTGATTCGAACTGAGCCAGAACAAATATGGTGAGGCAACCGGTAAGGCTCTACCAACCAGCTGCTTTGGATTGCAACTTCTGTTTGTAATTGGTCCCCGCCCTGAAACGATAGGATGAAATGTAAAATTGACCTTGGGAGGATTTGAACTTAGAGCGCAGCAAGTGGCAGCAGAGAAAGCAAAGCATTCTGACCGACTTGTTAATGACTTTGCCAATCTATAATTAGTATTCTTGAGAAGAAGGCGGCGAGCTGGCAAAATCGTTAGCACGCCGGGCGAAATACGTTGCCGTATTTCGTCTGCCGTTACGTTGTGAGTTCAAATTCCGCCGAGGTCGACTTTGCCTTTCATCTTTTAGGGGTCGATTAAATAAGTACCAGTTGCGCACAGAGGTCGATGTAATCGACTTAATATCTATGTCTGCCCTTATTTGTCCCCTCTGTCTGTAGGCTCTTGTGGGCAGTAAAGAAATAGGTATTTCGTTTGCCTTTACGTTTGGAGTTCAAATTCCGCCGAGGTCGACTTTGCCTTTCATCCTTTCTGGGTCGATAAATTAAGTATCAGTTGCATACTGGGGTCGATCTAATCGACTGACCCACTCCCCCCCAAATTTCGGGCCTTGTGTCTTGAGTAGAAAGGAATATTCTTGTGAAGAAGGCGGCGAGCTAGCAGAATCGTAAGCATGCCGGGCGAAATGCTTAGCGGTATTTCGTCTGCCGTTACGTTGTGAGTTCAAATTCCACTGAGGTCGACTTTGCCTTTCATCCTTTCGGGGTCGATAAATTAAGTACCAGTTACGCACTGGGGTCGATGTAATCGACTTAATACCTATGTCTGTCCTTGTTTGTCCCCTCTATGTTTAGCCCCTTGTGGGTAATAAAGAAATAGGTATTTCATCTGTCTTTAAATTTTGAGTTCGAGATGATCACGCAATTTTCATCGCTAAATAACGATACTTTCTTTCACATAAAACATACTATTCATTTCCGATCATCAGATTTTCTTTATTGCCACTTTCCATGAAAAATGTAACACTGTCATTGTGTGGAACAAAAGCGTATGCAAATTTCATCTGCTTGCAATTTTTCCCGGCATGCCATCGGCTCTGCCAGCTGTCATAATAAAAAATCGCTTTATGTTACTACCACTGCCATTCCCCCACTTCTACACTGCTAGCAATACCAACACACCAGCATTCTCACTACTATCACCGCTCTCACCATTACCACCACTACCATTATTATGACCACTACCACCACACCACTATAACTATCAGCCCTAATATCATGACAACCACCACAACCGCCACCACCACCACCACCACCACCACATCGCCAATTGAATATTGGAATCGATGTAATTGACCCTAACCCCCTCCACCGAAATTGCTGGCCTTGTGCAAAAATACGAAACCTATTATTACTACCACCATATTCAACCATTTTTACTATCAACATCAACCGTATCTTTAATACCTATTTATATACAACCCACAAGGTTTTAAACACAGAGGGGACAAACAAGGACATACAAACGGATTAAGTCGATTATATCGACCCCAGTGCGCATCTGATACTTTATTTATCGACCCTGAAAGGATGAAAGGCAAAGTCGACCTCGGCGGAATTTAAACTCAGAACGTAATGGCAGACGAAAGACGCAATACCTATTTCTTTACTACCCACAAGGGGCTAAACAGAGAGAGGACAAACAAGGACAGACAAACGGGTTAAGTCGATTACATCGACCCCAGTGTGTAACTGGTACTTTATTTATCGACCCCGAAAGGATGAAAGGCAAAGTCGACCTCGGCGGAATTTGAACTCGTCTCTACAAAGGGTCATGAACATTTTCTTTCTGGCGTAATGGAACGCACCCCCCCAACACACACACAGTGACCGCGTGTGTACCGTTGGTGATTTTTTTCCTCTGTCTTCCCTTCTCTGGATCTTTCCTTCTCCTATGTTTCCGACGAAGAGCTCCGCTCGAAACGTTAAACCCTCCAATAATACTACATTTGTTCCACGTCCTCGCGTTGTTGTGTTTTCTCTTTGTGTTTTCATGTTTGGATTAACTTTATATATGTATATATATATTATATATATATATATATATATATATATATATATATATATATATATGTATAATCTATTTTGTCTTGCGTGTGAGACTAAGCACGCACAGTTAAATGACGATTTATTGTTTTAATTTACTCTGTAAATATGAAAAATCAGAGGTCAGGTATCTGACCTCAGTATTTCACCAAGCATTAGTATTGCGTGATACTGTGTAAAAAGTGTTGTCAAAATCGTCTTCAAATTCTATCGTAAAGGTTGTATTGAATTCTTGAACATGAAGAGATCACTGAGTCTTAAGTTAAATTAGCAAGGAAAAAGGCTCCAGTTTTATTGAAAACTAGCAGTATCGCCCGGCGTTGCTCGCGTTTATAAGCATTTTTAGAGATGTAAAGTATAATAGCCATCTTAATATGGCTAACCACAAGGGGGGGGGTGTTACTGTAACTTTTTACATTCTGAGATTTAATAATAAATTTTTAGAGAGTTACTTCCCTTATATAATAGCAAAAAATGCATTAAAAATGGGAAAAAATGATGGTAAATTTTTTTTAAATCGTAGACTCATCGTAGACGGGCGCTAATACCCAGAAGGGCTCGATATGAATCACGACTATAAGATACCCGGTTTTGGTTACACTGCACCGCAAAATGTGGGAGTAGTTAGGAATCTAAATCGTAGGAGACTGACATCACACAACCTCACTTTTATATATAAAGATTACCTTCATGCGAAGGTATTTCACAGTTCTTTTTAATATGTAAAATTTCTATCACACCTTCTTTTATCCAATTGTTGCTTCCATTTAGTGATTTTCTTATTGGATTGGCTTAATCGGTAGGCCATAGGGTTAAATTATATTTTTTTTTCTCGTTCTATATATTTTGAATTTAAATTCCACAGTGGGCTACTTAGCATTTAATCGTTCTCAGTTTCATTGATTACTAGGGAAGTAATGGATCCAATTTCACTGGCTGCCAATCTATGCCGACGCACTACGGTTACATAAGGCGGCGAGCTGGCAGAAACGTTAGCACGCCGGGCGAAATGCGTAGCCGTATTTCGTCTGCCGTTACGTTCTGGTTTCAAATTCCGCCGAGGTCGACTTTGCCTTTCAGTTACCAGTTACGCACTGGGGTCGATGTAATCGACTTGATCCCTTTGTCTGTCCTTGTTTGTCCTCTCTGTGTTTAGCCCCTTGTGGTAGTAAAGAAATAGGTTACATACAGTGTTGTTGAACCTAGATCCCTGCTAAAATCTTCGAGTTTCAGACTACAGGTAAAGAGACATAAGGCGCCACTTGGAGCACACGGCTACTGCCATATCGATATTTGTAACTGAGTATATGGCACCTCTTAGACTATCCTTTCACTTATTCACTTTCTCTACAAATTCGATTGCTATTACTGAAAATATTTTTTCATCACGACACTCGATGAATAGGTCATATTCTGATTTTATCTTACTTGTTTACCTGTTTAGAATTTACCTGATGATGATGAGATTTTTGATATTACGTAGTCTATGAATGCATCAATAAAACGCTACCTGAACAACTGTAGTAAATTATAAACCACACATGATTTTCTTGTATTCATACGCCACAACTGGAATCAACACTGGGCTGGATCTACGTTTCATATTGGATTTGTTACGTATGTATATACATAAATATGTGTGTGTGTGTGTGTGTGTGTGTGTGTGTGTGTGTGTGTGTGTGTGTGTGTAACGTATGATCGTTGTATGTAATCTATTTTGTCTCGTGTGCGAGAATTAGCACGCACAGTTTAAACGACGATTTATTATTTAAATTTAATCTGCAAATATGAAAAATCAGATGTTAAATATCTGACCTTGGTAATTCATCAAGCACTACTGTTGCATGATACTGCGTGAAAAGTGCTGTTAAAAATTGTCTTCAAATTCTATCGCAAAGGTTGCATTTCACTGTTTCTTTTTAAATATGTTAAATTTCTATCACATCTACTTCTATCCAATTTTTCATTCGTTTAGTGATTTTCTTAGAGTATTGGATTAGCCTAATTCGTAGGCCATAGGGTAAAATTAGTTTTTTTTTCGCTCTATATATTCTGAGTTTAAATCCCCCCGTGGACTACACAGCATTTAATTGTAATCTATATTTTTTTATTTCTGCAGTCCGTTATACAGTATATTTGGTTTAAATCTGTCCTACGCACGTTTCTGCAGCATAGACAAATATTAATTACATTTTCATCCAGTTACTTTCGACTGGTTATTAGACTACGCAACTGCATTCAAGGTCCGTCTACTGACATGGTTTGAACCAAACTGTGAATACGTAGGTTTGGTTAGCATTATTTCGTTAGTTTATTATAGCTTTTGAGTGCAATGGAGAGTAACACCTTATAGCTTCATCGGAGCCTCTAATACAAAATGCAAAGGGTCCGATGAAACTATAAGTCCACTGCAACTTATAACAGAAACACCTGTGAGCTAATGAAGTTCATAAGATAATCAATCGTTTAGTCCTTTGTCATCTCATATTTTTATCATCTTTCACTTATCTAAGTGAAATATATATATATATATATATATGTGTGTGTGTGTGTGTGTCGCCACCCCACTTTTCCCTTATATGTATATATATGTATATATATATTTATATAAGCTATCTCTCTCTCTCTCTCTCTCTCTCTCTCTCTATATATATATATATATATATATATATATATATATATGTATATAAGCTAACATAGGTAAAAAGATTCCTGTCTCTCCTAGACAAACATTTTTCAGAAACTCACAGGTACAGGTAGATATGTAACGGTGAAATTAGCATATAGCTGCTACCCCAATATGAAAAGCACCATTACATGAGAAGAACACCAAGTTCCCACTCTCAGGTGTCACTCTCGAAACTCAGGATCCTGTCCACTCAATCTGGGATGTATGATTAAATCTGTCATATATGATGCAGAAGTTATAACAAACACTAAATGATAAGACAACCGATAAGAAGAGCTATATCAGATTATGTAAAAGCTACTTCAAAAATGACTATGCTAATCAGATACCTTCTTTCCCACATAGGGACAAAAGTAATGCTACTAAGCTGGCTAGTCACGTATTGGGTTTGAAGTGGAACGCCATACTACATACTATTAAGTGGAAAATAGTAGTAAAATCCACACCATATGTTATCCAGACCGGGCGTTGTGAGTGTTTATTGAGCGAAAACACCTAAAAGCTCCAAGGGGGTGGTGGTGATCCCTGCTGTAATCTTTCACCACAACTTTCTCTCACTCTTATTTCCTGTCTCTGTTGTACCTGTATCTCAAGGGGCCGGCCTTGTCACTCTCTGTGTCACGCTGAATATCGCCGAGAACTACGTTAAGGGTACACGTGTCTGTGGAGTGTTCAGCCACTTACACGTTAATTTCACGAGCAGGCTGTTCCGTTGATCGGATCAACCGGAACCCTCATCGTCGTAACCGACGGAGTGCTTCCACTATCTCAGAGATATCATGCGATACTCGAAGATTGTCTGCACTGATCTCAAGCCCCTGCCTTATTTTTTTATCTCTTTTTAAGTAGAGCTTCTTGTTTATCCCTACTTTTGTGGAGATTTTCAGAGATGTTAGAATCTTGCAGGTTTTAATGTTTATGGAGTTGGTTTCTTCTACAGATCAGTCAAGTATCCCAAATGTTGGAATCAGCGCTGCTGTAAGAAGAGAGTTCGGACTGCCATCTTTTTCTTAATCTGGTGTAATATTCTTGGGCCATCCTATCTGTCAGTATGTATGTATGTATGTATGTATGTATGTATGTATGTATGTATGTATGTATGTATGTATGCATGTATGTATGTATGTATGTATGTATGTACGTATGTATGTATGTGTGTATGTATGTATGTATGTATGTATGTATGTATGTATGTATGTATGTATGTATGTATGTGTGTATGTATGCATGTATGTATGTATGTGTGTGTGTATGTATGCATGTATGAATGTATATATGTATTATGTATGTATGTATGTATGTATGCTGTATGTATGTATGTATGTATGTATGTATGTATGTATGTGTGTGTGTATGTATGCATGTATGAATGTATGTATGTATTATGTATGTATGTATGTATGTATGTATGTATGTATGTATGCATGCATGTATGTATGTATGTATGTATGTATGTATGTATGTATGTATGTATGTATGCATGTATATATGTATGTATGTATGTATGTATATATGTATATATGCATGTATGTATATATGTATGTATGTATGTATGTATGTATGTATGTATGTATGTATGTATGTATGTATGTATGTATGTATGTATGCATTTAATATGTCTGTGTGTATGTATGAATGTATATGTATGTATGCTTTTAATATGTGTGCGTGTGATTCAAAAATATACACTGGAAAATGCGTATAATGAGACAGTTTAATCAAGGAAAACTGACCTTTCTGCAGGATGAAGCCGAATACAAATTGACTAGTTTTGACTGATTATTGTCAATGTATGAAGCGTATGTTCGCGTTGTGGAACATTCTCAGTGATGCTTATAATAAATGCTATGAGTAACAGCCACTAATTTTACTAATTGGCAAAGTACTTATGCTAGTGGCTTGTAGGAGATAAAATAAAGAATTGACTCAGTCTGTGTTTGTGTATGTGTTGATAAATCCTGAATGAATTCACGTGCATATGTTTTATAAGTATGCAATCAGTTCCTGGAATGTATTCGAGCTGTCCTCGAATTCTTTTGCAGAGAATAGCTTTTGGTTTACTACAGGGCATATATATACTGTGAGACTCCACGTATTCTTGGTAAATGTATGAAAACTGTTTCGCAATTTATCGACACTCACATACACATATACACACATACAGAATCACACTCTCTTGGTCCCGTTTTCATTTTATGTATGCAGTTAATGTAAGCATTGATACGTCAATAATTATAATCAGTGCTTCTCCTACAAAGGTTCATACTTACGTCTAAGTTGCTTCCTTGCTTCGTGAGACGAATGAGATGATGCACATATATATGACCTTACCATCGAGGAACAATACACAACATACACACACACACACACACACATACACACACACACATACACACACACACAAATGCGCGCGCACACAGACAAATGCGCGCGCACACACACACATAGGCGTAGGAGTGGCTGTGTGGTAAGTAGCTTGCTAACCAACCACATGGTTCCGGGTTCAGTCCCACTGCGTGGCATCTTGGGCAAGTGTCTTCTGCTATAGCCCCGGGCCGACCAATGCCTTGTGAGTGGATTTGGTAGACGGAAACTGAAAGAAGCCTGTCGTATATATATATATATGTATGTGTGTTTGTTTGTGTGTCTGTGTTTGTCCACCTAGCATTGCTTGACAACCGATGCTGGTGTGTTTACGTCCCCGTCACTTAGCGGTTCGGCAAAAAGAGACCGATAGAATAAGTACTGGGCTTACAAAAAAAGAATAAGTCCCGGGGTCGAGTTGCTCGACTAAAGGCGGTGCTCCAGCATGGCCGCAGTCAAATGACTGAAACAAGTAAAAGAGTAAAGAGAGAGTAAAAGAGTATACACATATGTGATCTTACCATCACGGAAAAATACACTACACATACACACACACATCCTTGCTCCGTGATGCGAATAAGATGATGTAGTACATATATATGATCTTACTATCACAGAACAATACACTTCACACACACACACACGTGTGTGTGTGTGATCTTACCATCACGGAAAAATACACTACACACACATACGTGTGTGTGTGTGTGTGTGTGTGGTGTATTGTTCTGTGATAGTAAGGTCATATATATATGTACATAATCTCATTCTTCTCATGGAGCAAGGAACTGTGTGCGTGCGTGTGTGTGTGTGTGTGTGTGTGTGTGTGTGTGTGTGTGTGTGTGTGTGTGTGTGTGTGTGTGTGTGTGTGTGTGTGTACGTATGTGTGTGTGTCTATGTACGTAAGCGTGTGCAAATACTTACCAACTGATCTTATTTCCGCACTCTGGTGTTGGTCAGATATTCAGAAATTTGGACAAAGTATTATTTGTATTGTATGTATTAGTCTCTCTTTATTCCTTAATAATTATTTCATAGTCCTGTAGAATATATTTTAAAATAATTTCCTAGTTGTAGAAGTCCCCAACTTCTCTATATCTGCGGTGAATATTATCTTCCCGTGGCAGAAATTGTATGGGGTTCCTTAAAGATTTGTGTTTTCTTGTTAATTTTACACGGCATCTAGTTGAGAATATTATGAGTAAACCTTTTCATTCGGGAACAGCTAATGCATTAATTTTTCTAACCTATTCTTGTTATAATTTGCGCCTTCTTAGGCGTTTGCCTAAAGGGTAAAAAATTCCAACCAAATCATTTTTTTTCGTTTGCATGCATCGTATTTTGTCTCGGTCACTGATTTCTAGAGGTTTGTAAGCCAAATTTAATCGAATTCTCGTATCTCTGTTTCCGCATGTAACATTGTCTTTTTTTTTTATTTAATTCATTTTCCTCTCTTGACGATTCTTATGAGTCAGCTTTCGAAAGAATATGCAATGTAAAGATCTCTAGCGATGCAACGTTGTTTCCAGTCTTTATTCATCTGTATTGAGCAACTTGAGGTCATCAATATAAAAACTACGTTTGATCCCCCACTGTAGTATTTTTATTTTTATTCATCTCTAATATAGTTTACTATGCTAACTGAAGCCATTAAAGCCATGCAGAAAGAAAGCAAAAGAGGAATTTTCCTGGGAATATTGTTATTCTAATTGGAAGGAAATTGTTTTTATAATACTTTCCCTTGTTGCGATCTGGAAGATTATTTGCCATATATCATTGGCATTAGATGACTCATAGCGAAATGTTTCCAGAATCCTAAGATAGGGGGACATAGTTAAAAACTATGTTTGATGATCCATGTCCTTCTCATATTTTTCTTATCTCTGACTGGTCTCTTCCTTTGTGACTGTTGATCAGTAATTGATTTTTACAGCCATGTAGACATTTTCAGAATCTTCTTATCTAAATATGATTATTTTTTAGATATTTATTCCCTATAATAGGATTGGAGATACCGTTCTACACGTTGTCGGCAAATAACAGAGTGTGGCCTGAAACGTTTTGGTGGAATTTGCTATTTCTTTAGTTTTGCGGATAAGTGAAACATCCATGAGAATTTTAGTGATTGTTTTATTGATAAGTAGATCGCTAAATATTTTTGCATCACTTCGTGTACTTTCTACTTGTTTCAACCAAAGTGTTTGGCATGTCCTCATTCTCTGGTTCCTTCCAGATATTAGCTTTTTTAACGCCTGGACTACTTCTACTTCAGTTGATATAGCATCCTACGATTACTCATGCGTTGCCTTTCTTGTCTGAGATATTCTCGCTATCCATACACTTTCTCAAGAACCTTCTCTTATTTTTGATGCTATATTCATTTCTATTTTGTTTTTATATCGTTTTTGATAAAATCGTTTTGTCTTTGAATCACACTATTTGTGTTGTTCAAAGAATCGCTGTAGCTTTTCATAAAACTAGTTCTTTGTCATTTAGTTAAGATCGCCTGTTTTGAAAATCATGTTTTTTTTAGGGTATTTCACTCTTTTTTCTTTATATAGTTGATAGTATTTGTCTATTTTTGTTTTCCTCTGAGTCTTTCTTTATTGATTTAATTAACGATCGATTATTTTCTATTTTCCATATTTGCTGTATTATTGTTATTACTCTATAGCTTAATTTTATATTCAAGAGATTCTTTCATTTATCCATGGAAATATATATCGATTTCAATTATTTAACTATTTCCACCTTGAGATAACTACAATATCATAATTTCTATCTTGATTAATGATTTTCGTATTCACTAATGTTCCTAATTTTGCCTGTGTTATTCCGGTTCAAGAATTGTAGGTCACTATTTCATAGGAATGCTAAGGTCTGATTTGCTGTTTCGATGAATGTTTC
This sequence comes from Octopus sinensis, assembly GCF_006345805.1. NCBI lineage: Eukaryota > Metazoa > Mollusca > Cephalopoda > Octopoda > Octopodidae > Octopus > Octopus sinensis. The sequence goes on from NC_042999.1 coordinate 25,253,457, forward strand.
TTCCTTTCTGTTACCATATTTTAACTTTTTGTGTTTCGTCTGTCTGTTGTGTAGTATTTGTTCACTGAATAATTGTGTTACTTTGTTAGGTGGTGTCGTGTGTATTGTGTAAGATGCTACGTTTTCTTGCGTCAGGTAGTGACTATGACGAATGTGTGCTGCATGTGTTGTGTAATGTGTTTTTAGTGTTGCGTGTGGAGTGTCAAAAATATGTGCTGTGTTGTGTTATGTTGCTGGGTAGAAAATTTTGTATAATATAAATCGAGTTTTTGATTGTGCAAGAATATATAATATCGATTCTCCATTATGTTAGCTATGGTAGTCGAGAGAGAGTACCTGATTTTAGTCATAAGAACAATTTGAAATCTGTGAGATTATTTAATTAGTCAGATAACTCACTACGGGGACATTTTCATGCCATTTTTTTGTTTATCGTTTAAATTGTTTAATAAAATTTTATGTTTATCCTTTCTAATGTAGTAATTGCAGACTTCGTATAAACATGTACTTTTCTTTTAGTGAATAAAACCGTTGCATTTGAGCTTGTGGAATCGTTAGCAGATCGGACAGAGTTCCTAGTGGCATCTCTGAGTGTTTAAGTTTCTTGTTCAAATTTCTGTAGAAATTTTTTTTTGAGGGGGGGATGCACCAGGTAAATATTAGGGGCGATGAAATCAATTTACTCCCATTTAAAAGTTTTCTGGCCTTCTACCAAAATTTGAAGGCGGCAAGCTGGCAGAATCGTTAGCACGCCGAGCAAAATGCTTAGCGGTATTTCGTCTGCCGCTACATTCTGAGTTCAAATTCTGCCGCGGTCGACTTTGTCTTTCATCCTTTCGGGGTCGATTAAATAAGTTCCACTTACGCACTGAGGTCAATATAATCGACTTAATCCGTTTGTCTGTCCTTGTTTGTCCTCACAGTGTTTAGCCCCTTGTGAGTAGTAAAGAAATAGGTATTTCGCTCGTTGCTACGTACTGAGTTCAAATTCCGCCTTCTCCGACTTAGCCTTTCATCCTTTCGTGGTCGACAGATTAAGTGCCGGTGAAACACTAGGGTCGCGTAATCGACAAGTCCCCTCCCCCAAATTTCTGGCCTTGTGCCTATAGTAGAAAGGATTATTATTATTATCGTTGTTGTAGTTGATGCTTACTTTTAATCTGCATGTTTGTTACAAACACTTGACGAGACAGACCCAGAGCCCTGGGGCAAGTGAAAGATAAGAGATCTTACAGTATGACTGAAAACTTTATTATTATTCACTTAACTGATTTATCTAGGTCATGTCTCAGTTTGATCTCACAGTCTAGAGATGCAACACTTTCCTCAACACGTGAGCTGTTCTAAGTATTGCTGTCATTTGAATTCTTCCCAATGATTTTGGTATTTGCAGCTATTGATGCCAGGATACTGATCTTTTTGAGGTGGCTCCAAGTGCACCGACGAAAATAGGTACCACACAAGTTTACATGATTTATTCCTATGTACGTTTCATCACTTTGGTTCTTTGGAACTCTGCACTGCACTGCACTTGCAACATCCAATATAAATATTAATGATTTGTAGGTACGTGGTATTCCGTTATGCAAACACAATATACTCTAAAGTATATTAAATGTTTTCATAAATCAAAACCACGTTCAACCATCTAGCCCATTTTCACCTTCGAACACATTGCTTATATAGCCACCGCATACAGCGGTGTTAAGTTTTTGGATATACCAATCTACATATTTAATGGATTTGTAGGTACGTGGTATTCCGTCATGCAAACATAATATACTATAGTATATTGTGTTTGCATAACGGAATACCATGTACCTACAAATCGTTAATATTTACATACCGGCTCCGAGAATGTGTTTAATATGCAAATTTGTATACCTGACTGCATAACGGAATACCACGTACTAACAAACCATTAATATTTACGTATCGGCTCCGGGATTGCATTTAATATATAAATTGGTTTATCCAATAACTTAACACTGCTGTATGCGGTGCTTATATAAATAATTTGTTGGAAGGTTAGATGGGTGCAGATGAAGAGATAAAAGCCCCTGAAATTTGGCATATACACTCATTACTCCTTTTTATCCTCGATCTCATTGTTTGTTTATATCTGACGTCTCGACACGAAATGTTATAGTAAAAATCAGTTCTGGCTATAATTTCTATAGAATATCTGTAGAAATAACCTTAACAAAATAATTCAATGTAAAGTTCCTTAATAACCACAATTTCCAAACGTACGTAGGAACAAATAATATAAATTTGTGCTTAACATAATTTCTCTTCACTTACTCTGTATATCTTAACTAGTGGAGGCGCAATGGCCCAGTGGTTAGGGCAGCGGACTCGCGGTCATAGGATCGCGGTTTCGATTCCCTGACCGGGCGTTGTGAGTGTTTATTGAGCGAAAACACCTAAAGCTCCACGAGGCTCCGGCAGGGGATGGTGGTGATCCCTGCTGTACTCTTTCACCACAACTTTCTCTCACTCTTACTTCCTGTTTCTGTTGTACCTGTATTTCAAAGGGTCGGCCTTGTCACTCTCTGTGTCACTCTCTGTGTCACGCTGAATATCCCCGAGAACTACGTTAAGGGTACACGTGTCTGTGAGTGCTCAGCCACTTACACGTTAATTTCACGAGCAGGCTGTTCCGTTGATTCGGATCAACCGGAACCCTCGTCGTCGTAACCGACGGAGTGCTTCCACCATATCTTAACTAGTAGTACCACTGAGTATAGTAGCTGGGTAACTACCATACTGGATCTACTTGGAGCTCTGAAATTAACAGTAATAGTTGTACATCTATTTGCACGCACAAAATACTCTGTAACTTCGTACCTAATGGTGGAGCTCCACTGACATCAAAATTGGGACATGGATAAATAATACCTTGGCGCATCACCGAAAAGTAAACTAATTACTGTTAAAAGGACTATACCTGGAACTTTTACTATACACAACATAGGCGCAGGAGTGGCTGTGTGGTAAGTAGCTTGGCATCTTGGGCAAGTGTCTTCTGCTATAGCCCCGGGCCGACCAATGCCTTGTGAGTGGATTTGGTAGACGGAAACTGAAAGAAGCCTGTCGTATATATGTATATATACATATATATATGTGTGTGTGTGTGTGTGTGTTGTGTGTCTGTGTTTGTCCCTCTAGCATTGCTTGACAACCGATGCTGGTGTGTTTACGTCCCCGGTTCGGCAAAAGA
>NC_042999.1:25264179-25266679 GCF_006345805.1 Octopus sinensis
CTTAGCTCTTAGCTTCCCATACATTTTACTCATGTATCTATCAGCGTCATAGACAGAATACTTTCAGTTTAGTCTTCCTCAAATCTCTCTGTCGCTATTTACTTTCATTTTTTCGTTGCCCACTGTGTGTGTGCGTTTGCGTGTGGTGTAAACCAGACTAAGAAAGCATTTGACACACACACCAGAATGTGAGTTTTCTGTAAATTTTGCTTAATTGGAGTTTAAATTTTAAAAACTGGACCTGGCATGACGCGATGCATTGTACTCTTAAAAATGCTAGGTAAATTGTAATTGAAGAAATCCTATATTGTAGATTTGTATAACTTCCAAAGGGAGCAGATAAAATCTGCCTTTTATAATAAGAGATATATGTTGAATATCTATAAATCAGTATATAATTAATATATGTACATATATGAAGTCATCTGTCTGTCCATGTCTATGTATCTATCTACGTAGCAATCGATCTGCACATACATACTAACTATATATATATAAATATAATATGCATATATACAGCCATGAGATATTCTCAAACCATCGCTTCGATATAGGCCAACATCATGGAATGGAAACTTGGATAAGACACATTATACAAACCTCCTACCTTTCCGGTACTTCGATAAAAGTAATGCAACTAAATTGCTTAGTTACGCATGGAATTTGAAGAGTAACCTCACACTTACAATTAAGTGGAGAATAGAGGAGATATCCAAGCCATATGTTAGTGGATCGAAGAAATGCAAGTTGTGCGTAGAGGAACGATTTCATATTCTTCTTAAAGCTACTAATTCCAACACACTGCTTCATTCAAGATTTTAGCAGGTGTAGACACATGGACAGATTTCTTTCATCGAATTGGAGGACATCAGCTGTTCTTAATTGAGGAGCTGTCTCACAGACTTTGACATATTTCTGTTATTTTGTTCTATACTAGTGGTATTTAACGAGCTTAGTTTTCCTGATTTCGCTTCGTTTTTTCTCGTTCCAATTTTTGCAGCAACCGTCTTCTCGCTTCTCCAAGCTTTTCCTTTTTTGTATTTACTATCTTTGTTTTTAAAATATATATAACGCATAAACAGGGCCTGAAAGATTGCTTTAAGGTACATGGCATATTTCACAGATATGCCTGTTCAAGTACCATAAATGCATGAAGCTATTTGTAGCTCTTTTTAGCTGTATATATATATATATATATATATATATATATATATATATATATATATATATATATATACATACATACATATATATGGTATGATGATTCAAACGGGAAAAGTAGAACTCAAAATATATGAATATATAATAATATTTAGCAAAAGCAACAGAGCGGCTCAAGGACCGAGAGTTTGGTGCGAAAGCACTTATTAATAAGTGTTAATGCATCAAGTTCTTGGCTCTTGAGTCACTCTGTTGCTTCTGATAAGTAGTGTGTGTGACAGTGAGTGTGTGTGTGTGCGTGCGTGTGCATGTGTGCGCATGCGTATATTAATTATTATTTTTTAAAATTATTTGTAACACTCAAATAAAAAGTCCTCAATACAACGTTTTTTTGGAAGTATGTTGAACGCGATGTGTTTTATTTTCTCTGTGTTAGAAGCAAGAATTAACCACGATTCTCATTCGGTCTTTGTTCTGTTTCTAACATGCCGTTCTCTACGGTCACCTGAACTCATTAATCAAAATATGTATGTGTGTATTATGTGCGTATGTGTGTATTTGTGTGTATGTGTGAGCGTGCGTGTGTGTGTGTGCATATGTGTGTGAACCTATGTGTGCGTGTGTGTGTGCATGGATCTGTGTATATGGGTTTCATTAAAAATTATTTCAGCCAACAAAGAAAAGAATCATAGAGAAATATAAACATGAAAATCAAGACATGTATAATATAAGCAATAATAAGAATAAAAATAGAACTCAATATGGTTAACATTAACTTTAACATAGTAATAGACAAATAATTAAAAAAAAAAGAAAACTGTTATTTTAATTTTCTAGTTATTTTTGTTCACATTTTTTTTCTGTTTGTTTGAAGGGAGACCATCATAATCTTAACTATAATACTCTTTTTCATGATCATCATAAATATAGTCTTTTTCTTCTTGTAATATCACTCATGTTTGTCGTCGTTTGACGGAAAGTCAAATCGTACCCAACGAAATATAGACAATTCTTAAACATGATCGCTCTAAGCCATCATCACTATCTTCATCATCATGATTATCATCATAATTACAACAATCATCATGATCACCATGATGATGGTCATCCTTTTTATAAATAATTACTGTCTTGTTAATGTTTTTTTAATCATACGTTGGAACATTATTTTAGATGAAGTAGAGAGGGGAGAGAAAGAGAGGAGAGAGGGAGAGAAAGACAGAAGGAAAAGGTGGTGGAGAAAGTGAAAGTACGGGAGAGAGAGAGTGAGAACAGAGAAAGTTGGTGTCCAAATGTGTCTTTTTTTATGTTTATTGTTTTGACAAGGGCGTTAGTGAAA
>NC_042999.1:25279179-25299179 GCF_006345805.1 Octopus sinensis
CACATTTATGTATATATACATATATATATATATGTGTGTGTGTATGTATGTGTATATATGTATATATATATACGGATAAATATTTGCACATGTATATATATGTATGTATATATTTATGCATACAACGTGTGTGTATCATATACATATATGTACATATATCTACGTGTATATACGTATACATATATGTATATTTATATATACGCACACACACACATATATGTATATATATATATATTGTATACATATTTGTATGCATATATAATATATCTTTCTTTAATGTTGAATTTGCTTCATGTCCGGTGCCAATCAAATCGTAGAATTCTCAAAAAGGTTCGTTTAAATTGTACATTGGCAAAAGCATAACAGAAAGGGTTAATTGGACTGTTTAAATAGCACAGCCAGTAAGTAATTTTATACAGGGTGACACTAACTTCACTGTTGCCTCCTCCCATACCGATTATGGCCACCATTAAGTGATATGGTGTCCAACACAGAACAAAGGCACCTAAGATAAATGTAATTGTTCTCAGTGCCTTCCTTGCACGATTTTCTGATTTTGATTTCGTCTTTTCCTTCTTTGATCTCCGCCGTACCTTCTGTTTACCCATATTTTTCACTATGGTTTGGAAAGGGCTGCTGTATTTTAGATTACGTTTAGAAGTTACACTAGTCAAATCATCATTTTGATTGTTTGCGGTATGCGGTTTCTGCAGTTTCTGTTTTTCCTGTTTTTGCTGTGGATCTTGCTTTTGTTGTTTCTCTGTTTGTTCCTCTTCTAGGTGCTGTTGTTTTTGTTCTTGCTCCTGTTGTAATTCTTTCTGCTGCTCATTGTTGTCCTCAGTCTGTTGTGGTTTTTCTTGTTCTTCTTCTTGTTCTATTTGTGTTTGTTCCTGTTGGGGATCGTGTTGCTGATGCTGTTCTTCTAGTTGTTCTTGTGTGTTTTCGTAATTTTCCAATATGGCGCCTTCATTGGCTACATTTTTATGTTCTTTCTCATAATCTGTGTCCGGAAATTGAAACGATTTATCAGGACAATGAGGAGAAAAGTCCGAAGCTGTGGAATTCACTTTCGGTATTTCCTCCATTGCCATAGTAAGTATTGTGGCTGCAGTATTATCATTTTCTGGTTCCATTTCAGCTGTTGTTATTTCTGAGGACATTGTAATTGGTGGGGGCGTTGTTGTTGTCGTGGCCGTCATCATCACAGAAGGTTGAGAGATACACTGCTGAAGTAAACTGGTCATTTCTCCTTCTTCGCCTCCCTCTCCTCCATCTTCATCATAACTAGAATAGCTGGCTTCCGCAACTGCTGACGAAGTAGCGGTTAGGTCTATGGCCGGAGATGATGCTGAATACTTGACGAGAGATCTCCTCTTCCAAACAGGAGAATTCTGGACCTCATTGCTCTCAGGTTCACATGAATCCAAAGTTATCAAATTGTTGTCTCCAGTATATGTCGTGTCTGGCATGATTTCTGGAAGAAGCTTTATACTTTCAGCGGATTCAGCTGCTAAGTGAGGAATACTACAATCTATCAAATCTTCTTCTTCGTCATCCTCTGCCGCGTTACCTTCGTTCTTTAATATATTTTCAGTTTCTTTAATTCCTTCTTCAAAGGCAAATTTGTTAGTTTCATTTATGAGAAGAGGGATTGTAGAGTTTTGTTTATCAACTAAAGAAGTCGATCGCGATGATTTCTGAGCAGTTTTCACTTCGGCAGGTTCATATAATGCCATAACAGTATTTGTGTTAGCATTTGACATAGATCTATTGTTTAAACTTTCTGCTACATTATTCTTGCCTTTCTGACTTTGTTTCGTTGAAAATTTTAGATTTCCCTTAGTTTTTTTGCTGCCATTGGCTTTAATATGACTCTTACTCGTTGCCATAGGTGCATCTTCAATTAAACCGGCTGGTACTTTCCCAATATCACACAGTAATTGTGGAAGATCCTTCGGGGATGGTTTCTTGGATGGTTTAGGAGACTGACTACTATTTTCATCATCTGAAGCAAAAGCTGGACTACTTGACCGCTCTTCTTCCTTTTCACTGTTTCGCTTGGAACTGAAACTTGTTGTGGTCATTGCTACATTGTTTCCGTCTTTGTGATCCTTACCAGCCCCCGTTTTGTCAGCATGCCCAGCTCTTAGAGAGTGAGCTTGTCGTATCTGGTCTGTTGCCATTTCCATTGCAGCACTTATTTTTTTATGTTTTGCTTCTGATTTTCTCTGCAACATCAAGGCCACTCTGTAAATGCCTGTATATAGACCGCACATAACAATTAATGTTGTCCAATAATATCCAATTGTTAATAGTAGAAGAAACACTGGATCACTCATGAATTGTACTTCACACTCACGTTCTGGTACTGTCCGCTTTCCAACAAAAAATTGCCAACCAATAATACATGTAAAAAAAATTGAAATTGGTAACACCCATATCACGGCTATCATAATTATTACTTTCCTTTCTGTCCGCCAGTTTCGGTACTTGGCTGGAAGTTTAACAGAGCAAAAACGATCCATTGTAATTAGAAATACTGTATATTGTGAAGCTAGACACACTGTCCAGTCTAGTGATAGCCAGAGGTCACATAGCCAAGGACCCATGGGCCAATATCCAAGTAGAAGATACGATGTGAAAAATGGCATTGAAAATGATCCGATCAAAAGATCAGATACTGCCAAAGATGCTATAAAATAGTTCGTCGGTTGGCGAATGGTTCGCTCAATAGCAAAGGAAAACAGCACCATGGCGTTACCTAGCACAGTGACTAGGCTGCACACGCCCGCCATGATACCGAGTATCACTGTTGTCCAGATTGGAAGAGGGGTTTGCGAAGATGCTTCAGAAGACATACTATACGACGTATCGTTGTTAGTTTCGTTCCATGTATCGTTCCAGGCATAGAACCAGTCCCCTAATTCTGTTGTGTTTTCAAGGCCATAACTGCTAAAGTGGACAGCGGCGGCTGCTGCCGCTGCCGCTGCTGCTGCTGCTGACGATGAACCAGAGTTGGGGGACGGTGACGGATTAACACTCATGGCGTTAAACTGATGTGTGCTATGGTTAAAAACACTCATTTCCATAAACAACTCTTTATTTGTTTTTACCTTCTTCGGAGCACTAATAATATCATTACATTGTTATTTTATTTGTAAATAGCGGTTGTGTTACTGGTTAGATGAGGGATTTCGTAGATTTAACAATTGTTTTCTTTCTGTCGTCGCTTCTTCTGCTGCTGTTCCTCTTTTTTTATTCTTATTATAGTTTGGTGTTACTGTTGTCAATATTTGAGTTTATGATTTCTTGTATGGTAACATTGCGTTGTTTAACCTGAAAATGGAAAAGAAAAGGGGAAAATGGTCAAAATTGTGAAACAGCTGTGATACAAAAAAGCTAAAAACAAAACAACAACATCAGCATCGGTTATGAATAGGGGTTGGGGCGACATGAAAAAATCACATTTATTACATAGGTACGTAGCTTCAGGTTTATAGAAGAGTGCTAACTTCTGCTGCTGACACAACAGTTGTGAAGGAATTTACACAAAACATGGGAAAGAAGAAAAGGAAAAGACTGTGACAGGCAGTTAAAGAATAGATATCATACAAAGTGTGGAGGCGCAATGGCCCAGTGGTTAGGGCAGCGGACTCGCGGTCGTAGGATCGCGGTTTCGATTCCCAGACTGGGCGTTGTGAGTGTTTATTGAGCGAAAACACCTAAAGCTTCACGAGGCTCCGGCAGGGGATGGTGGTGATCCCTGCTGTACTCTTTCACCACAACTTTCTCTCACTCTTACTTCCTGTTTCTGTTGTACCTGTATTTCAAAGGGCCGGCCTTGTCACTCTCTGTGTCACGCTGAATATCCCCGAAAACTACGTTAAGGGTACACGTGTCTGTGGAGTGCTCAGCCACTTACACGTTAATTTCACGAGCAGGCTGTTCCGTTGATCGGATCAACCGGAACCCTCGTCGTCGTAACCGACGGAGTGCTTGGATCATACAAAGTATGTAATAACATGAAGGAAGCAGTCACCCTGATACAGGAGAAACCTCAACTATGGTCAATCAAGAAACCCCACAGATCCAGGATTACCCTGACCACCAAAGGTACGAACACTCTCCCATGTTTTCCAGCCTACAAGAGAATACTTTGAGTAGGGCCATATAGTAGAATTGTTAGGGAATGAAAAGAATATCGAGTAGGGAAATAAGTTTGGATTCAGCAATAGTTTCTAATGATTTCTAATTTAGGCAGACAACATCACCGCTATTAGTTTGAAAGTCTCATCACTTCTCTCAAGCGAGGTAATACGTGTTTTGCTTCTCCACACTTATTCTTAATTCATTACAGTAACATACTTAGTGGTATACTTTCATTACACTAGCAAGTGTGGTAAAGTCCAAGATTCGTTGGGGGAGATTTAATAAAACCAAAACCTGACCATAGTTGTCTTCCGTGCTTACCGATATAATTAAAATAATGTAAGTCATTGAGATAATTATTCCGCCTTTGTCATCAGGATTTCTAGTAAATTGTATTTTTTGCTTTATTGCAGTTCCAAATCATTTGCTGCACTTCGTGAGAATTTTTCAGACCAAAATGCTTATTAACTTGTTTGAGAGAACTGACGAGACTTTCAAACATCTAGTGGTGATGTCGTCAGCCACATCACCAATGTTCATAATGCGGTTCAATCGATTCAATCGCGTTCTACTCGCCACGCTTGCATATAACACCATCACCGCCTCTTCACCGCCAATAACAACCAACACCGCCGTCACCAACAGCAACAACACCGCCATCACCTATTCGACACCATACAGGCATTAACGCTACTATTACGACGGCATCAACTCGACAAAAACGACAAGACAACGACGAAGACCACCACCATTACTACTACTACTACTACTACTACTACTACTACTACTGCTGCTGCTGCTATTGCTGTTGCTGCTGCTGCTGCTACTACTACTACTACTACTACTACTACAACTACTACCACTACCACCATCACCGTTCAAAAACCACCACCACCACCACCATCGTCCCACTACTACCACCGTCCCACCACATCCACCATCATCTTCTCCCTCCTCATTCTCGTCCTCATCGTCTTAATGTTATTATTATTCATGACGCTTTTGTCATAAATACATAGACGTACTGCCCCACTTTCTCATTCAGTATTTACGACTGGAAACCACCTGAATATCTCAAAGAGAGTAGAATCATACTCAAAATGTGTTCGGTGAAGTGGAATAAGCTCCGAGAGAACCAAATGCAAGTAAGTGAAAAATAGAATTAGTCTCGGACCAAATCTAAGAAATTATAGAAATGTAAATATGCACCGAAATGGCCACGGGGTTAAGAACTTTGCTTCAAAACTATGTAATTTCCGGTTTCATCCCAGAGTGAGCACAATGACCAGTATTATACTTTACATATCATTGTAACTTAATCCATGAGATCATCTTCCCCTCGGACGTCTTTGTGCAAAGTTCCAGCTGGCCACAACAGCGTGTCTCATAATCAGTTGATACTGTGAGGAAATTTTCGGACAATTGCATATGATGTGAGAGACATGCTTATTGTTAACTCCACAGCACATGCATCGGTTGTCGCATCTAGGGGGTTTACTGGCATCCCTATTCCTTTTCGTGCATCAGGTATTCTGTCATTTCCAAATACCAAATTCCGGAAATTTAAACATTTGTGAGGCAGAGTCGAACGCAAAACACAACGTTGCAAAGTGAACTTCTCTGGAGCAGAAATTCATGTATAAAGCAAACGAGGCGCCTTAGACTTCCATGTCATGTCTTTTGTCTTACAAGATGTTAGATGTTAGCGTTAGCCAGTTGGCTGCTGAGCAAGCAAAACATGACGCTCTCCCACGCATGACTGCTAGAGCGGAACGAATTTGGAGCAAAGATTGACGCTTTCCATTGCATGCCCAGTAGAGCTAAACAAGTTAGGTTGCTATTAAATTTTTCTCTTTGATATACACAGAAAACAAAGTCGTATAATATTCATATTTATTTAGTATATTTATATAACCTACACTAGATAATAAAAACACAAAGAAAGCAATGAATTAACGAACGAATGATTAAATAGAAAAATTTCAATAATCAACCATGGAAACTGATAGAAAAAAAAAAAAACTAAAAAAAAATTTGAATAGATTAAAAGAAAATTAATGAGATACGAGGAAATTGAAAGTGAGTGATGATGATGGCGATAAATGAATTCCTATGTTGGGTTGACTTTTCTGATGAGTGAGCCGATTGGGAGAGGGGAGGGGCAGGCAAACAGGGAGAAATAAATTGATGGAGAAATGGAAGAGAGAGAGAGAGAGAGAGAGAGAGAAAAGGAGAAAGAAATAAGCAACAGGACTAATAAACCACCTTCTCTATGTATGTATGTATGTGAATATATGTATATATTTATGTATATATGTGTTATATATTATGCATACAAATATATGTAATATATGTTGTATTAAGCTATATAAATAGGTATTATATATATTCACGTGAATAAATATATGTATGTATGTGTGTGTGTCTATCTACCTATCATCTTTCTATTTATCTATCTATATCTATCCATCTATCTATCTATCTCTCTCTCTCTCTCTCTCCTCTCTCTCTCTCTCTATCTATCTATCTATCTATCTATCTATCTATCTCTCTATCTCTCTATATATAGGCACCTTTCAACCAACTGGTTATGAGTTAGGTCCTATTCCGCGAGACCTTCAGTGACTGTCTTGTTCTATACCTTTGTGAGTAGATTTTGCAGACGGAAACTAAAAGAAGCCCATCGTATATATATATATATATATTATATATATATATATATATATATATATATATATATATATATACGATGGGCTTCTTTTAGTTATATATATTATATATATATATATAATATATATATATATATATATATATGTGTGTGTGTGTGTGTATGCGTTTGTTTCTCTTTGTCCCTACCGTCCCCTCTACAAACGGTGTTGGCGCTACATCCTCGGAACCTGGTGGTTTTCATTAGGAGACCCATGGAATATGATTTACAAGGTAAAAAAAAATACTAAGTACTGAGTTCGATTCCTTCGACTAAAAGTCATCAAGGCGGTTCCCTGCATAGTCACAGTGGAATCACTGAGACAGGTAAGAGATAATTGACAGAAAGACGCACGTGCGCGCGCACACACACACTCACAGACATACGCGTGTGTTTGTGTATAAGTATATACACTTAGTTTGATTTGAAAACCCCACTAGAATGGGAGAAAGCGCTAATACATGATCTAAGTTAATACATGATCTAAGTTAATACATGATCTAAGTATAAAAAAATGTAATATACAAATAAATATCTGTAAATATAAACCATCCGATTTTCTGAGTACCTCATTTCTTCTAATATAGTATATATATATATATATATTATATATATATATATATATATATATATATATATATATATATATATATATATATATTATATATATTATATATTTATGTATATATATATATATATATATATTCATATCAGTCCTCGCTCGAGCATAGGGACAGTAACTTTACAGGTGGGGGCCCCTTCACGATCTGTCTGTATACTTGCCTATCTATCAATCTATTTGCATACCATGTGTGCGAGCGCGCGTGTAGCTCGAATAACAGGAGTTGAATCACAGATTGTAATTATAAGAATATACATTCCTTTGTTGACTAGTTTCGCCATCCTCCATTTATTAGCTGTATATCTATTATTTACTTCATTGCTTTCTGTCTATATTAACGGAACCCGTTATGCGCGCCACTAAATTCACCCCCCTATTTCACAATTGATCTATTAATGTCATGCTTTATCTAATCTCCGTTGCTATTTATTATTTCGAGAATTTTGCTTTCACATATGAATACGTACAAATATGCATAGATACATATATTTATAGATATACTTCTATATACAACTTTAATCTGATATACCTGATATAAGTAATTTATCGCTTCTTGATGAATCAACAAATACATATATATATATATATACATGCATATTATATATATTATATATATATATATATATATATAATATATATATTATACATACAAACATATATACATACATGTATATATATATATACATATACATATATACAAACATATATACATACATGTATATTATATATATATATATATATATACAAACATATATACATACATGTATATATATATATATATGCCCACAACCTGCGTGACCTACTGGTCCACAGTTTCTTCCCTAACACCAGTTCCCAACATGACTTGCTCCCCTGCCACCGCCCACGCTGTCTCACTTGCCCTTGCCTCTCCAACACTACCGCCCTCGCAGGCACCCATCATCGTCCCTATCATATGACCGACTCCTTTACCTGCACTTCTAGCAACGTCATTTACTGCATCTCCTGCTTTTTCTTACCTTCTCTGTACATCGTTCAAACGAGACGCCGCTTCGCTGACCGGTTGATAGAGCATCTCCCAGAGATCAAACTCGGCAATGACACCTCGGTCTCGCGCCATTTCCACTCTACCGGTCATTCACTACAACACCTGTCTGTATTCGGATTGTCTTTGCATCCGGAGTCCCGCCTTCGCCGTGAGTAGGTTTAATCTTCTCTCTTCGGTCCTTTGCAACTATGGCCTCAACACCCCTCCTCTCTTCTCTCTATTTGACACCTACCTCCTCTCATCACTCCTACCCACCCACTCCTTAGACACACACTCGCACACATACACACGTGAAAGTCACTAGCTCTATCCACACTCACGCACACACATTCTCACGTACACACACGCACGCTCACCTTCATTTTGGGATCACAAATTTTTTACTATCTCCCCTTCCTTCTACGTCTTCTGTCAAACCCTTTTTCTCCCAACCAGCCGCCATGCTTGATCGCTAAATCCCCAAGTTTTTCTATTCTCTCTCTGTTTATTTTCTTTTCTTCCTTTCTGTTGACGAGCGTAAGATCGAAACGTAAAAGACTTTCTCACTTTTCCGAGCGTCAAACTAAATACACCTGCTTGTTGTTCATACACCTGTCTTCGTCTCATGTTTTCCTGTAATTTCAAACATATATATATGTATATATATATATATATATATATATATAATATATATATATATATATATATATATATATATATGTAATCTATATATATATAGGTCGCCATGTTAGATCGCTAGCCACTACACACATTTTTCCTCTCCTTTTTGTATCTCCTTTTTTCTCTCCTTGTTTCTCTCCTTGTTTTTTCTGTGTTCCTTTCTATAGAAGAGCGTAGGGTTCAAACGTAAAAGACTTTTTCTATTGCTGAGCGTTATACTAATACATCTGTTTGTTTTGTACACCAACTGTCTTCGTCTTTTGTTTTTTTTCGTAAACTCTCCCTATACACACACACACACACACAGACACACACACACACACACACAGACACACACACACACACACAGACACACACACACACCACACACACACACATATATATATATATATATATATGACCCACCTTTCTCATCTAGTGTGAAAGACCTATGTCCTAATGGTCTTTTCTCGAGAGAACCTTTCCCCCAGTAAAATATGTATCAGTATTTTCAACAGAAATATCACAAAACTCCTCCTCTAACACACAGTACAGTTAATGTAGATATATTGATACATTATATCCTTCATCAGAAAATGTTTAGGTCAATAGATGCACACAGATATCAATTGTCACCAACCGTGTAGAAGCTTGAGAGGTGGTTAGATGGAACCTACACTCACCTCCTTATGAGAGCTCAAAATCTCTCGTGGAAGCGTCATCCAACCAAAATGCAAATATATGGGAAGCTACCACCTGTGTCATCTCTCGTGAAAGGTAGGAGAGTCCAGTTTGCTGGACATTGTTCGTGCTGTAGTTGATATTGCTATTAATGTTATTGCTGATGTCGTGGCGCCCGTCGTCGTCGTTGTTATTGTTGTTACACTCGAGTCTACATCGCATCAGAGTTATTTCATTTCTGTTTGTTTTCTTTTCAGTTTATGAATATGTTGGCTTTGAACGTATATATGTTGCGTAAATATGTAAGATAGAGTGTGCTCTCCAGAATATACCTCACAATTATATTTCTTTCTTCTATTTACACCATCCCACTTACGAAGAACAATCTGTCAACTTCCACATCATTGATGTTGTCAGGAATATGACGTAGAACGGGAATGAAAGAGCAAACTTAGCATTGTGTGTGCGTGTATATATATATATATATATATATATATATATATATATTATATATGTATATATGTGTGTTGTGTGTGTGTGTGTGTGTGTGTGTCTGTGTCTGTGTGTTTGTATATATATATCTATATATATATGCATATGTATAATATGCATATGCATGTGTGTGTGTCTGTTTGTCTGTGTCTGTCCCCTCAACATCGCTTGACAACCGATGCTGGTGTGTTTAGGTCCTAGTAACTTAGCTTTTCGGCAAAAGAGACCGATAGAATAAGTACTAGGCTTACAAAGAATAAGTCCTGGCGTCGATTTTCTCGACTAAAGGCGGTGCTCCAGCATGACCACAGTCAAATTACTGAAACAAGTAAAAGAGTAAAAGAGCATATGTATATATACATGTATGTATAGATATATACATATGTATGCATATGAATACACATATGTGTGTGTATGTATATATACACCACATATAAAGATATTCATAAAGTCGTTAATTATATGCCATACTCAACAATAGGTTGTTTTTCTTTATATAATGTGGCCTGCAGAATTTCTGTATACTTATTAAAACACCACCAAATTCTTTGGGAAAGTAGATAACACGGAACTCACATATGAAGCTGATAGACGTAACTAACATGCAGCACTTTTAGATAATTTTACGAAATTCTTAAGACTAACCGTCGCACATATAAACTTAATTATGAAGTAAAAAAAATCTTGCCTCTAAGTTAATCGTAGACGGCCGCATAGAATGTCTTGATGCAAGAACCCGATTGTGATCGTAAGCTCAAAACAGTAGCAGCAGCTTAATTAAACTCATGGAAAGGAATTGGATTTTGTGAGAGAGTTATCTACACTGAACTCACCTCCGCAACGCCTTCTAGAGCATTTAGAATTCTGATACTGAGATCGTCTCGGTAATTGACATGGCGCTAAACACAGTACAATGCTACTTGTGTTTGGCCAGTGAACAACAGAATTGTTTGATAGAGAAGAATAAAGAAGATTTAGAAATATCTGATGTATAAAAGCTACACCTTGTCCTGTACTTAGATTGTCTTGTCATGAAAGTTTATCCTAACCCCTTCATATAGGTTTCTCGACTATTTAATGCTATTTCTCTATTAAATTTTTTGCGGATTTTCCTGCTTTAATTATTATATTTAAATACGAGTCAAACGCAGCCCGTCCAATCGACGGTGCTGAATCATATCTGCTGAATAAAAAGCAATCAGTGTTTTCTTTTCATTAAAAAATAATTAAGCATGCCTTTATTTCAATATAATTTTTGATTTTGGTAAAGAAAGTTGAGGCAAAAAAAAAGCTTCTTGAGAAACCAAATAGTCTTTCCTTCCTTCATGCCAAGTTTGAAAAAAATATCTCTTTTGCATCTTACTTTTTTGGTCTCTTAAATATACTGCATTTTGTGGCATTATTTCAAGCCAGCCGGGTTTTTTTTTGCACAAACTGCACGTGCATTTTTCTCGCGTACGTGTAGTACCGATCGCAACAGCTGATGTACTTGCGCGTACAAATGCACGTTCCCACGGCTTTATCGATTGCATTCTTACCTGGAATCGATTTTTGTAATTTTTTCAAGACTTATACACGCCCTGATACCGTCGGTATCTACACATCAAATTTGAGCGCAATCGGATGGAGGATGCCCGAGATCCTAGTAGACAAACACACAGACAGACAGAACGGATTTTATATGATAGATTAGATGTAGCTGAATTATATAGTTGTCGATGTTTTTTTTTATTTTGAGAGTCAATTCCGTTCTGATTGTAAATGACTCTGACTGCAACTGATTTCGTTCGTTAACCAAACGAAATATATTCTTCTGCTTTGTGTAGATTAGGGAGAGATGAATTAGAATGAAGTTCAGCATAAGTGTACAGTCTGAAGAGTAGGGAGGACATTGTTTATAATAATGGTTAACACGACAGTCTTTGGTCAACTTTTGCCAAGGACAGCATATTTTGGTTTCTAAACTGCCTGAATATGCCTATGAAGTCGTTTCTTGATCTATAGCATAAGCGATCATGCTGCATGAAATTATATAGATAAATACGTATATACATACATGCATACATACACACAAACACACACACATATACACACATAAGTATATACTTGCATATATATACATATATGTGTATATATATATATATGTGTATACATATCTTTTATTAAACTTTTAATACTTTTGATATATATTTAAAATAATATAAATTAAATTAATTTTATGTATTGGCTTATGTTTTTCATTGTTTGATTTGCCTAATAGTGGTTTTATCTCTAATTTAATATAATACATATATATATATATTATATAATAATATATATATATATATATATATATATATATATATATATATATACATACATACATACATACATACATGCATATACATACATATTTAAAATGTGTGTGGTGTCTAATCTGTTGCTTGCTTTAATCATTCGACTTCGGCCAAGCTGAGCCACTGCCCTGAAGAATTTATTGTCGAATGAACCAATCCTAGTACGTTTTATTTTTGAAGACTGGTTCTTATTCTACCGCTCTCTTTCATCGAGCCGCTGATTTATGTGGATGTAAACTAACCAACAGCAGTTTTCAAGCTGTGCTGGGATACAAACACAAACCCAAAGGCACCCACCACACACGTACATACACTCATATATGTGCATATACACACACACATATACCACGTATACATATACTTATACATCATATAAAGGATATAAGGAGTTTTCGCCAAGATGGCTCAAGCTAATAGGTATGCGTTTTGAGTGCTCAAATAGGTACGCCCCCACCCCGCCAAATTCCAGTTTGAACAGCAGTTGAAGTTGTGGTTATGTGATTGTCCTGTTCACAACGTTTATAAGTGGTTTCCATTTGAACCTGTAAGTGTAGATTAAAGTAGTGGGGAAAGGCAAACAATTAGACAAGACACGACAAAGACAATTTAATTCAATTCATATACATACAGACTTACATACGTATACATACACTCACACAGACACATACTCGCACACACATATACGATGGGCTTCTTTTAGTTTCCGTCTATGAAATCCAGTTACAAGGCTTTGGCCACCCCGAGGATATAGTAGAAGCTCTTGCAGAAAGTGCATGCAGTGGAACTGAACCCGGAAAGATGTGGCTGGGAAGAAAAACATTCTGTCCTTTTCAAGCTTATTTCGGTAATCTGAATATGTGTGTAGATGTTATATTTATGTGAGGTATGGAGTTGAAAATTCCGGAAATTGTTCTGCAGATTAATTTTGTAACAAAACAGGAGATTGGAGAACATGTTGGTATAATCTATTCACTATTATACATATTTGACTTGCTAATAGGAGTTAAAGTGTTGTATCTGTTGGTGAAATATGTAGGGAA
Organism: Octopus sinensis; assembly: GCF_006345805.1. Classification (NCBI taxonomy): domain Eukaryota; kingdom Metazoa; phylum Mollusca; class Cephalopoda; order Octopoda; family Octopodidae; genus Octopus; species Octopus sinensis. The sequence continues at coordinate 25,292,873 of NC_042999.1, forward strand.
TCTTCTACATGTAGAATTTTGTAACTCCCATTAGTAAATCAAACATATATACTGGCGAATAAACTAAGAAAATTTTCCAATCTTCTGTTCTGATATACTCAGATATATATATATTATATATCAAATGAAATCAAAAACAGAACACAAAGGATGTCGCGATACACGTGTTTCAAGCTTTATAAACGACCTATAAAAATAGCTACTAGCTGGCGTATACAGGTGCTTACACTTATTAAGTAGTATTCACCCTAAATTTATTGTACCTATATATATATATATATATATATATATATATATATATATATATATTATATATATATATATATATATATATATATATATATATATGAGTAGTATATATATATATGTATATGTATATGTTTGTGTGTCTGTGTTTGTCCCCCCACCCACTATCGTTTGACAACCGATGCTACTGTGTTTATGTCCCCGTAACTTAGCGGTTCCGCAAAAGCGACAGGTAGAACAAGTACTAGGCTTACAAAGAATAAGTCGTTGGGTGGATTTCTTCGACTAAAGGCGGTGCACCGACATGGCTGCAGTCAAATGACTGAAACAAATAAAAGAATATATTTATATATATGTGTGTGTGTGTGTGTGTGCGTGTGTGTCTGTGTGTATGTGTGTATATATATGCATATATATATGTGTGTGTATGTATGCATTTTCATATATGCACACGTCTATACACACATACGATGCCTGTGCTTTTCGCGTTCGTGAATATATGTTGAAGTATATATGAATGGTGGAGGCGCAATGGCCCAGTGGTTAGGGCAGCGGACTCGCGGTCGGAGGATCGCGGTTTCGATTCCCAGACCGGGTGTTGTGTGTGTTTATTGAGCGAATACACCTAAAAGCTCCACGAGGCTCCGGCAGGGGGTGGTGATCCCTGCTGTACTCATTCACCACTCTTTCTCACTCTTTCTTCTTTTGGCCTGCTCGCTTAGCCAGCGAGGTGGCGTCGTTCGAAGGCTAAAACAATGCGAACGCATTGTGACCAGCGATGTGTAGCAACATTTGATGGTCTGGTCGGTCACGTGATCACGTGATATATGAATGGAGATGAGAGGCCTATAGCTTAGGATGGTTTTAAATAAACTGCTGTGATCTATGAGGTAACTAAATTCTCATGCTCGCTACTCTAGATATATTCGATATGAACTTTACCCTCCAATTTTAAAGCGAACTTATAGAAAAGGAATTTCAATATCAAATGCGTTGTACATTTGTTACAGATATTATGCATTGATAGTAACAGTAATTCATAAACAGTGCTAACATAGGCGCAGGAGTGGCTGTGTGGTAAGTAGCTTGCTAACCAACCACATGGTTCTGGTTTCAGTCCCACTGCGTGGCACCTTGGGCAAGTGTCTTCAGCTATAGCCCCGGGCCGACCAATGCCTTGTGAGTGGATTTGGTAGACGGAAACTGAAAGCCTGTCGTATATATATATATATATATATATATATATATATGAATGTGTGTGTGTTTGTGTGTCGGTGTTTGTTCTCCTAGCATTGCTTGACAACTGATGCTGGTGTGTTTATGTCCCCGTCACTTAGCGGTTCGGCAAAAGAGACCGATAGAATAAGTACTGGGCTTACAAAGAATGTCCCGGAGTCGATTTGCTCGACTAAAGGCGGTGCTCCAGCATGGCCGCAGTCAAATGACTGAAACAAGTGGAAGAGAGAAAGAGATTCGAATGAGATTTAGGATTGCCATCTAATGATTATCAATGGTGGATATATAACTTCTACACGAAGTATTACCATGATCAGACTATATCGCTAAATATAGTTCAGTCACTTATATTCATCATATACTATGAATTTGTTCGTGTAAGCACCATTATAAACTATGTATATATATGTGAGTATGTATATGGGTGTAATTCCACTCTCTCCCTCCCCTCCCTATTTCTATGTATATATGTATGTATATCTATATGCGCACGTGTGTTTCTGTGTGTGTGTGTGAGTGTACGTACAAAATGTCAGTGTTACTTTCGAGATGTTATATTTAACATGGATCTAATGACTACTGAAATATATCAATCTTCACTTCGGTACTGTTATTCACATAAAAATAAACATTACACAAACATTATGGACTCTTAAGACATATTCAGGCTTTCTCGATGTTCTGTTCATCTGCAGGAAACTGAAGTGGTCGCTCAGCAGAAGAAAACTTACCATTTGTATACAGTATCTAACCTATACGTCCACATTTGTATACAATATCTAACCTATATATCCACATGAATCACGCACACATAAGCATACCGGCAGATATATATACACACACACACACACAGAGGCACACACATATATCAACATACATACATACATACATGAATCACGCACACATAAGCATACCGGCAGATACACACACATATACACATACACACACATACACACACACATATACCAACATACATACATACATACATACATACATACATACATACAATCATGCATAGATACATACATACGTACATACATATATATATGTGTGTGTGTGTGTGTGTACGTGACTGTTTACATGTGCTTGCCTATATATAAATATGTGTGCTTATATATATATCCCCTCCCTCCCTCTCTCCCTCCCTTCCTCCCTCTCTCCCTCCCTTCCTCCCTCCCCCCTTCCTCCCTCTCTCTCTCTTCCTCTATATGTAGATATTTATATATCTATATACATTTTAAAGAGCACACTTTCACACAGGCTATATATGATTATATGATTAAAATATACCGCCACGAACAAACACGAAAATGTGACTAAATATGTATATTCATATAAACATAAGAAATATATTATACATAGCTACAAAGGGAATGTCCTGTGCGTCGGCAAGTTAGTAGCTACTCAAACTGAAGCTATAAATATTAATCATTAATATAAAAACTAAATGATTTCCAAATCTTAAAAATGCAGAACTTTATGCCCGAAATTCAGAATAATTTAGCAAATAGCTAATGTTTTGTAAAGGAAGTTGTTTAGCCAATGAAGTTCCACTGCAACTGTTGAAAATTAGTTATTGGTTTGTTTTATAACTTTCAAAGTGTTGTTTTATATCTTGCCCTTGCCTTTTTATTGTTTGCATTACTTGCCTATATATTTGTCTTCCATAACTACTATGACTCTTGCTTATATATTTTTGCGTGACCTGCATGATGAATTTCCTGAAATTAGGGGTGGAATGTATAGGGACGATACACATTTTGTCATCAAGGATGCATCTAAATAGAATGATTTAAGAAACGATTTGATAAATGTTTCAACAGACATGGACTTTCCCTCTTTATTGAAAAAAATAACTCAGTTAACTTTTTGGATGATAATTTCAATCTAATAGCCGGTAAACACGAACCTTTTCATAAATTAAATACAAATTTAAGCTATATTAGTTTCCTAAGTAATCGTCCAAGATAATTAAAAGCACATTAGTCTCCAACACTGGGAAATGACTAACACATCTATTATCTAATGAAAACATATTTATGAAATACGCAGATTATTACAACATGGCTCTAGCTAAAGCTGGATATAGAGACACAATAAAATACCATAGACCAAACGATATAAATGAATACGATAGAATTAAAACTGTAAAATTTGGCAATTCAGTTAAAGCTATAACTAGTAGAAAAATAAACGTAACATTAATAATACCTCTGTTAATAAATCGCTAAGTGATAATAATAAAGTTAAAATTAATATGAATCAACCTCGAAATAGTAAACAAAATACAGAAAAATTCAAGAGTGGCTGTGCTATAGGCGCAGGAGTGGCCGTGTGATAAGAAGCTAGCTTCCCAACCACATGACTACGGGTTCGGTCCCACTGCGTGTCAATTTGGGCAAGTGCCTTCTACTATAGCCTCGGGCTGACCAAGGCCTTGTGAGTGGATTTGGTAGACGGAAACTTAAAGAAGCCCGTCGTATATATATATATATATATATATATATGTATATAGTATTAAATTAGAGACAAAACCACTATTAGGCAAATCAAACAATGAAGAACTTAAGCCAATACATATTATTATTTAATTTATATTATTTAAATATATAACAAAATTATTAAAAAAATATAATTAATTTCACACTACGATCGTTTCATGCCTGCTAACTTCTTCAAATTTTTGAGTCGCAGTCATTCATCATATATATTATATATATATGTATTATATATATATATATTATATATATATATATATATATATATATATATATATATGTGTGTGTGTGTGTGTGTATGTTTGTGTGTCTGTGTTAGTCCCCCAACATCGCTTGACAACTGATGCTGGTTTGTTTACGTCACCGTAACTTAGCGGTTCGGCATAAGAGCCCGATTAGAATAAGAACTAGGCTTACAAAGAATAAGTCCTAGTGTCAATTTTCTTGACTAAAGGCGGTACTCCAGCATAGCCGCAGTCAAATGACTGAAAAAAAATAAAAGAATAAAAGAATATAAACCTAAGATTAATAATAAACAACCATTCAATAGTTATGATTATTCTCATAAAGATAAATATCTAATTAATAAACATGATGGTATGAATAAACAAATTACCTTGAATACCAACACCATTGATAATTCACACAATTTTCAAAATAGTAAAAACTAATCATATACTCCTTCCATTAACTCTTCTAAATCTAAAAATGATCAGAAGCTTTCTAAAAATAATTCTGTTGAGCATAATAGGATTTGGTTAATTATTTCATATGCAATGTAAATTTTAAAATAATATAATTAAATCGATATATAAGTTTATTTATAAGCATTTTAACACCGATAACAAATGTAGTGATATTATCATTTATAAAAATATCAAAATTGGTAGCCTGGTCTCAATTATATCATCTTTTAACAATGGAAAATTAAATAAATTCTTCTCTAATAGAAATATCCAAGATATTAATTCATCTCAATTTAAACCCAGTCCCCTAATCTCTTGCAATAATACTAACGGCCATAGATTCCCGAACGAGAGGAGGAAAATAAACCACAGTAGCTCCCTTGCAATCAATTATTTTAATAAATATATATAAAAGAATGTAAACGATTATTGTGACTGTAAAGTTAAAACTAATTGTAAAGTTAAAATCCATGTAAGAAAGATAACGTAGTCTACCAATGTGCAGTAGAATCTCAAGGTAAAATTTTTTTTTATATAGGCTCTACCGAAAATAGGATTAAAATCAGAATGGTTAACCACCAATATTTTAGAATAGATAAAAATTAATTCCACCGGATTACGTAATTTCATATGGGATTTAAAGGATAATTACATTGAATTTAAAATTAGATGAGACATAATTTGTTCCGCAAGTTCTTATAGAGCCTCAAGCAGGTGATGTAACTTGTGTACTGAAGAAGATTCTAGAATCCTCACATCTAAAGACATTTACTTCACTTACGAAATGAAAATAATATTTTTGTAGTCATGCAGCGAAATATGTGTTTTCTAAGTTTAATTTTAAAATATTTGATTATATTATATGATAACATAAATATCAAATATATTAATAATAAATTGAAATTAATATGTGCGCTTTTCTTTGAAGACTTTTTCTGAACACTTGGATTCATTAACTCTGCTATAGTAGTTCTCTTCCTCCCGTGTATTTACATATATTTAAATAATAATGACTGTAACACTTATATTACGCATTAGTTTTGGCTCCATGACCTTACATTAATCACTATAATTTAACATTTTCTTAGAAATTACTTAATATCATTAACGACATATTAATTAATAATCATTTACGTATATAACAATTTGAAATTAATTCAGTACATGCTATAGTTATTATTTCCACTCAAGTAATTCTCTTCTTCCCATATAAACAGATACATAAATAAGCAACATCGATTATACAAGTTATGATACACAGTATCGTTGCCATTATTACCTTACATCAATAACTATATTTTAACATATTCTTATGAGCTAATTTGATAACTATATAGTGTATATAAACATTTGATTATACGCACAATATATGTACGTATGTGAAAGTATGTGTATATCTGTGCACTTACGCACACAACTATGTAAACGCACGCGTGTGCATTTGTGTATACGTATGTATATGCATGTATGTATGTGTAAGTACGTATGTGTGAGTATACATGTATGTGTGTGTATGTAGGAATATATGTGTATATATGTATATATGTACATATATATATGTGTGTATATATGTATATATATGTGTGTATTTGTGTTTAAATCTATATATGCCTCTGTGTCTGCGTATGTATGTATTTCAGT
>NC_042999.1:25304179-25306679 GCF_006345805.1 Octopus sinensis
CAGCATGGCCACAGCTCGTGAGCTGAAACTAGATAAATAAAAATATATATGTGTGTGTGTGTGTGTGTATGTATGTGAAGGCGTATGGCTCAATGGTTAGAGCGTCGAGCTTACGATCGTGAGGTTTTGAGTTCGAATCCCGGACCGGGCTGCGTGTTGTGTTCTTGAGCAAGGCACTTTATTTCACGTTGCTCCAGTTCACCCAGCTGTAGAAACGAATTGCGACGTCACAGGTGCCAAGCTGTATCGGCCTTTGCCTTTCTCTTGGATAACACTGGTGGCGTGGAGAGGGGAGACTGTTATGCATGGGCGACTGCTGTTCTTCCATAAACAACCTTGCTCGGACTTGTGCCTGGGAGGGTAACTTTCTAGGTGCAATCCCATGGTCTGTCACGTGACCGAAGGGGGTCTCAGAATGTGTGTGGGTGTGTGTATATGCGTGTGAGTGTATGTTAGGTCAATGGCAAAGTGGGTAGGGAGATGAACAAAATATTTAAGTTTCAATTCTCGAAATGGAAAGTGTGTTGCGTTCTGGAGCAAAGCAGTTCATATGATCAGTTTAACACCCGACATGTGGTACACCATTCACCCGTAAAGACAATGTCGATTTGTTAGAAGGAGTGAGCTAATGCGCCCCACAAACATTTTACACACACACACGCACACATACAAAAACACACACACATACACAAACATACGCAAACACATATATTTATATATATATATATACATACATATATATATATATATATATATATATATAGAGGGCATTATTATACATACATGCCACACGCTATATATATACATGCCACACGCTATATATATAATATATATATATATATACACATATGTATATATATACATATATATATATATATATATACACATTATAGGCGTAGGAGTGGCTTTGTGGTATGTAGCTTGATTACCAACCATATGGTTCCGGGTTCAGTCCCACTGCGTGGCACCTTGGGCAAGTGTCTTCTACTATAGCCTCGGGCCGACCAAAGCCTTGTGAGTGGATTTGGTAGACGGAAACTGAAAGAAGCCCATCGTATATATGTATATATATATATATATATATATATATATATATATATATATATATATATATATATGCGTGTGTGTGTTTGTGTTTGTCCCCCTAGCATTGGTTGACAACTGATGCTGGTGTGTTTATGTCCTCGTTACTTAGTGGTTCGGCAAAAGAGACCGATAGAATAAGTACTGGGCTTACAAAAGAATAAGTACCGGGGTCGAGTTGCTCGATTAAAGGTGGTGCTCCAGCATGGCCGCAGTCAAATGACTGAAACAAGTAAAAGAGTAAAAGAGTATACGCTTACTCATGCACCCATACAGACATGCACATGCATTCATTCCCATCTAGATCTGTGTATTGTTACTGCTTCGTTAGTTTTTTAAGCTGTAACATTTTGTTAGCATATTTTAGTTACATACGGTTGCGTTCCAAAGTTTCATATATGAACATATAGAACTGATCCACGTAATAAAGTATATGATTGCATCTACTACGTTTATTCAACTATACTCTAGTACCTTTTTGTTAGAATATTCCAGTGACGCTTGCAGTCAAAAGTATCATATAGGACCATACATAAACTGTATACAAACGTAATAAACATAAAACATAATAAAAGTTTTATCTCTTTAGTTAATGAGTCTATTGGGGGAAGCACTCCGTCGGTTACGACGATGAGGGTTCCGGTTGATCCGAATCAACGGAAGAGCCTGCTCGTGAAATTAACGTGTAAGTGGCTGAGCACTCCACAGACACGTGTACCCTTAACGTAGTTCTCGGGGATATTCAGCGTGACACAGAGAGTGACAAGGCCGGCCCTTTGAAATACAGGTACAACAGAAACAGGAAGTAAGAGTGAGAGAAAGTTATGGTGAAAGAGTACAGCAGGGATCACCACCATCCCTGCCGGAGCCTCGTGGAGCTTTAGGTGTTTTCGCTCAATAAACACTCACAACGCCCGGTCTGGGAATCGAAACTGCGATCCTATGACCGCGAGTCCGCTGCCCTAACCACTGGGCCATTGCGCCTCCCTAATGAGTCTATAACGTTCTCTTAAAGTAACTATACTCTCATGAGCTACGGTTGCATTTTGCTGCTGTCCGATATGAACACACCTAAATACATGTAGCGTTCTCATCTGATTCTTCCTTGGTATAGGTTCCGTGGTTGCTGTTCCCTCCACTCGTGGTGGGGATGAACTCAAATGGTCGTGGTTATACTCTTACTCTCTCTTTTACTCTTTTACCTGTTTCAGTCATTTGACTACGGCCATGCTGGTGCACCGCCTTTAGTCGAGCAAACTGACCCCGGGACTTATTCTTTGTAAGCCTAGTACTTATTCTATCGGTCCCTTTTGCCGAACCGCTAAGTTACGGGGACGTAAACACACCAGCATCGGTTGTCAAGCGATGTTGGGTGGACAAACACAGACACACAAACATATACACATATATATACATA
>NC_042999.1:25311679-25319179 GCF_006345805.1 Octopus sinensis
AACCTTCTGAATTCTTTAATAGAGCTTAGGAAAACTGGATGACCGCTGCAATAAATATGTGAATCTGAGAAGGGAATATATTGAATAAAATCATAATAAACTGATCCTCCTGTATTTTCTTTTAGCCAAAGCCAGGAAGTTTTCAGCACGTCTTTTGATTCTTCCGGGGTCGATAAAATAAAGTACCAGTCATGTGTTAAGATCGATAATATTGACTATACTCCCCCACCCAAAATGTTGCTTTCAGCTTATGTTAGAAATCAATATGGATGAAAATCAATAGGATTTTGTATTTTGACATCATTTCATTTCTTTCATGACCTCAGAGATCTCTGTTGCTATTAGATAATAGGCTTTTTACCTCTCTCCACAATAAGACAATTTACTGCAACTCCTTCTCGGCTTCATGTTGTTACCTGTCATGTTTTAATTCCTAGATTTTATTACCAACAGTTTGTTATGTGCCGTACTTCGTTTAGAGGAGCGTCTCTCCATTCAACACCCGTTTTAATCTTTAATTCATGAAGTTACGTATTCACTGTACCGAAGTAACACGTTAGAATACTTTATAAACAGGACAATGTGATTCATAGGAAGAATCAATAGACAAGTGATCTAATAAAAGCAACACGCAAGATGAGTAAGAATACTGAAATTGTTAGCTGTTCATTAAGTAATATTAACAGCTGGCAGAGGTGTCAGAAATTAAAATAATGAGCTGAGAATTCAACAAGTATAACCATCCTATAGGTACATTAAAAACACCAGATGACTGATAGAGAGGTGGTTCTGTCATTACTAATTCACTATGGGTTACGGAATAAAGTAGCAAAAATAAATGAATGCGTATCAAATGATAGACGGTATTTATGTTTATTGTTTTAAGACCTCCGTTCAAATTCCACCGTAGGAAAGAGCTTATATATTTAAGGGACGCCACGCCACTTAGACTAATTCTCATTGTTTGAACAGTCAGATGAACGACATTTTATGATTTTTTTTTCTTTTTCTTTATTTTTTTCATTTGTTCGTAAGAGTTCATTACAGTTGGTTTGGAGCAGTAATATTCTTAAATCTAAAGGCAAATTTGACTTTGGCGGGATTTGAAAGCGGAGGACCTCCAAGTAGAAAGTTGAAACGAGTACTTCAATGCATTACGTCCGACACCTTAATGACCCTGCCAATTCACCTTATGTAAATCCATCCATCCCTCCATCCATCCATCCATCCATCCGTCCATCCATCCATCCATCCATCCATCCATCCATCCATACATACATACATACACAGACGCACATACATACACACACATATATACACACGCACACACAAATACATATACATTCGTACATACAAATACGTACATATAAATACATTCATATAATGTCTATCTCTCTCTATATTTATGCATGTGTGTTGCGTGTGAATATGTTTGGCTGAACAATGATAATAAACATTAAATCTCAAACAAATGAAAACACATCTGCATTTCATGAGGAATAGAGACTGATTTGGTCCAGAGAAAATACTGAAGCACAGCATATATTTTTTTCTATTGGAAGTTTTGAATTGCATCAGGAATGGATCACCCTGAAGCGAAAATATTGGTTTATCATTTTGCAAATGGTTTGGATTTTATAGGGTAGAATGAACAAACTAACTGATCAGGAAAAATGAAAACAATGAAAGACGAAGTATTATGTATCAGAGTATATATTCCAAATTAAGAAAAAAAATGTAGGTGAAACATGTAGACTTTTGTGTGAAATAATAGATTATTCGGCATTGAAGAGAAACGGATAATGAAGACTAAATTTGAATAACAATTCATATTATTTATCGACGCTACTGTTATAAACTATAAACAATAGCAGTGATTATATGGATGTCAGTTTTGTCAATGAGACTTAGTCATTTCATGGACTGAATTGCCTTCTCATTGATTTAATTTGTAAGTGGCTGGGTATGTCACTCTAACACGTGCCGATAACGTACTCCAGTTACTAAACACCGATTCTATGGCTACAAACCACGAAGCCATCCTTCACTGGAGTTACGTCAGCTTTTGTCTTTTTCAACTATAAGATAACAGAAGATTAAGAAGAAGCACTCCGTCGGTAACGACGATGAGGGTTCCGGTTGATCCGAATCAACGGAACAACCAGCTCGTGATATTAACGTGTAAGTGGCTGAGCACTCCACAGACACGTGTACCCTTAACGTAGTTCTCGGGGATATTCAGCGTGACACAGAGAGTGACAAGGCCGACCCTTTGAAACACAGGTACAACAGAAACAGGAAATAAGAGTGAGAGAAAGTTGTGGTGAAAGAGTACAGCAGGGATCACCACCATCCCCTGCCGGAGCCTCGTGGAGCTTTTAGGTGTTTTCGCTCAATAAACACTCACAACGCCCGGTCTGGGAATCGAAACCGCGATCCTATGACCGCGAGTCCGCTGCCTAACCACTGGGCCATTGCGCCTCCACAAGATAACAGAAACACTACTCATATCAAGAAAACATCATCGGAACCTCCTTAATCACGAGTACTATGCAATTAGAGATTTCACAATCGGTCCAAATGTTCGGACACATTGTCACCGACGATTACTTCTAGCAAAAGTGCTTAACATAGCTAGGTCAGAGTCCAAAAGACTAGCTCTTCTTTGCAGAGCCAGAGGATATTCAACATGTTATAACTATTATTGACAGTCTAAAAAGCACATGTAATATGCAAGGCATACAATGGAGTATTACTCGTACATCTGAGCCAGTGTTGCTCTTGACATCATCCAGTAAGGACAAAAGACTAACTGGCATAAAGTCAGGCATACATACGCTCCACCCTCTGAGCCCTTTCTACATTAGGCACAAGGCCTGAAATTTTGGGGGTTGTGGTAAGTCGATTACATCGATTTACCACATCCCCCAAAATTTCAATCACGGATTTTTTTCGGTTTGAACGGCAGTTTTTTTCTAGCGGTTTCATATGAAATTGTCACCCATAATTATGACCCTAGTATCGATCTATTGCATTTCAATCTGTTTTAGGGTTAGTTAGGGTTAGGGTTAGGGTAGGGTTGGGGGCACGGGTATCTTTTTTTATTCACAAATGTAAATAAACCCAATCTGTTTCTTAAACGAGGAACATATTCATGCGGCACAGAATGTTGTTTACCTCAATGGACGTCAGTGATTGGTTGAAATTGCAGAAATTGAAGAAAAAACAACAAATATCTTACAAACTATAGAGGTATCTCAATAAAGGCAAGAGAAAAAGATGTTTCATAAACACATTCTACCAGTTTAAAACTTTTTAGTTACTTAGAAATTATGTTAAAAACTGCAGCTCAAACCGAGAAAATACTCAATAACTAATGTTATTCAATCACTAAAGTATGGTCATAGAGTGACCAATGGTTTCGCATCCAAGAAACCCGCAGCCTTATGGACAGATCATCAAACTCAATACAAAGACAAATTTAACTTTTCACCTCGCGGAGAAATGCTACGGTGTATTGGTCAAACGACCATCAAACAAAAAGAAAAATCGATAGTGAGGACGGATTGTCTCCCCTGGACCAGTGATTGATTTGGAAGTGTGGGGGGGGGATCTATTTCGAAAGGGCTCTAATATCCTAATCAGCGAATGGAGAATCCAATTTTGCAGGACTTTATTAGGCTCGTAAGAGACCTTATCAAATAAATCCCCACTTCAAATTAATCGTTGGCCCAGGGGAGACAACCAGTCCTCACTAATGTTTTTTTCTCTGATGGCCGTTTCACCAATTCACCGTAGCGTTTCTCCGCCTCCGCGAGATGAAGAGTTAAATTTTTCTTTTTACAGAGTCTGATAAGCTGTTCACAAGGCTGTGGCTTTCGCAGATGCGAAACCATTGGTCACTCTATGACAAGACTTTAACTGGATCTATTCGGTTTGAACGGCAGTTTTTTAAAATAATTTCCACGTAACTAAACACTTTTAAACTTCGTATACTGGTAGAATGTGTTTATAAAACATCTTTTTCTCTTGGCTTTATTGAGAAACTTTGTTGTTTTTTTCCTTCAATTTCTGCAATTTTAACCAATCAGTGACGTCTATTGAGGTGAAAACATTCTGTGCCGTATGAATATGTCCCTCGTTTAAGAAACAGATTGGGTTTATTTACATTTGTGAAGAGAAAAAGATACCCTGCCCCCATCCCTAACCCTAACCCTAACTAACCCTAACCCTAAAACAGATTGAAATGCAATAGATCGATACTAGGGTCATAATTATGGGTGACAATTTCATATGACACCGCTAGAAAAACTGCCGTTCAAACTGAAAAGATCGCTTTAACTTTAGTGATATTTAAAACTGGCACATCATCGGTTACGATGATGAATGTTCCATTGATCCGACCAACGGAATAGCCTGCTCGTCAAATTAACGTGCAAGTCACTGAGCACTCCACAAACGCGCGTATCCTTAATGTAGTTCTCAGAGAGATTCAGCGTGACACAAGATGTGACAAAGGTGGGCCATTAAATTACGAGTACAACTCATTTTTGCCAGCTGAGTGAACTGATCATACATACATACATACATACATACATACATACATACATACATATATACATAAATATATACATACATATATACATACATATATACATACATACATACATACATACATACATACATACATATATACATACATATATACATACATACATATATACATAAATACATACATACATACATACATACATACATACATATATACATACCATATATGTTTTCCGTGACCAGTGGTGTGAAATGGACGCCCGACGGACTGGTCGGTCAAGGTGATGAAGGTGATATATATATATATAATATATATATATATATATATATATATATATATATATATACATACATATATATGTACATATATATATATATATATATATATATATATATATATATATATATATATATATATACATACATATATATACACTTATATATGTATGTGTATATATATACATATGTATGTACGTATCTAGCCATACACACACACACCACACACACACACACACACACACATATATGTGTAGTCGTTTGCAGGAATGTAAGAGGTGATTTCTGCAAGTAAATGGAATATTTCTGTTTTCCCTACGTTTTGTGGGCTTCCTGTAAATCAGCGACAGTGATATTTTTTTCCCTTGCTTCTGGCATGATTTACTACGCCTTTCGTGTATTCTCGTTTCTAGTCGAATACTTTAATACTACAATCGTCTCTCACGTTTACTTCAGTTCGTAGCTATTGAGTATGCTTTCTAGTATCGCATGGATGAGAAGATCTAAAAAATTATGCATTGATGTGTGTCCGTGTCCTTGTAATAATTAGTCTTATTAGTTTTTTTCCTAATTACAAAAATGATTTAAAAAATTGTTTCCTTTCGTTAATTTCCTTTCTAAATTTGATCCATTAATGAATGCCGTTCATTAATTCAAAGAATCTTGTAGGGTCTTCTTTTTCTTTTATTTCACTTCAGAAATATGAAGCAGCTATCCCTTAGCCAGTTTTCTTTTAAATAGGGATGGAAATACTGCTCAAAAGTAAACCCAAATCGGGTATATGTTTTTCTTCTAGGAATCCCATCGTTACTCCTGTTGGCGAAGATTTCTACAAAATTCTTCGGTATCTCTCATAAGATCTGCCTCATGTTTTGGTGTTGGTGAGAATTGAAGACTATATTCCAAAAGTTTTATTCATCTTTTAATGAGATTTCGTTGTGAGAAATTTATAATTTCTTAGTTTAAAATTAATTAAGTATTTCTTTAAATGTTCGTGTCATTAGTGTTGTATTTTGTTAGCAACTCTGTTCTTTTATAAAAGTTTTTTTTTATCTGTTTTGTCAGTCATTTGCACACTGCCTTTCCTAGTATTTTGTTTTAAAGAAGGATTCCCAGCTGTTGATATTTCGACAGATACAGTGTAGTGGGCAAGCCCATATACACACACATAAGTGCATATGCGAAACACAAAGACATGCACACACACACACACACACACACACACACACACACACACACAAACGCATGTGGAGATAAGGATACACATCATAGAAGGGCAGAATAGATTAGGTGGAGCAGGGCGAAATGGGACATGTGGATGAAAAAGGACGGTCACAGATGTGTGGCGAAAGATTTCCAGACAATGGACAAAAGGTAAAATAAGAACTATTGTGCTTATTTTATCTTATGTCATATCCATTGTTTAGAAAACTTTCGTCACACGTCTGTGGTCTCTTCAATAAAGAACGAGCATATAATGCTTGTGCTTATTTGGCAAAATTTAAGACAAAATGTAACCATAACGAAATATAGCAATAGGATATGTCTAGTATTGTTGGTTTCACATCTTCCTTGGTATATTAGCTTGCTTTTCATGGATTTATGACTTTTTCTTCAATTTGAAATTTGATTTTGATTCTTCCTTTGTTATGTTTTGGAAGTATTTCTTGGCGGCTGAGTTTGTTTTGGTATGAATTATTGAGTGTCTGTCCATTTTTTATTACGTTTGCATATGAAAGGTTATGGATTGTCACTTTGATTATTTCTTCATTTGACTTGTAAATTATTGCAGCAGGAGTTATTGTTCTTTGTACTACTCTTTTACTCTTTTACTCTTTTACTTGTTTCAGTCATTTGACCGCGGCCATGCTGGAGCACCGCCTTTAATCGAGCAACTCGACCCCGAGACTTATTCTTTTGTAAGCCCAGTACTTATTCTATCGGTCTCTTTTGCCGAACCGCTAAGTAACGGGGACTTAAACACACCAGCATCGGTTGTCAAGCAATGCTAGGGGGACAAATACAGACACACAAACATACACACACACACATATATATACATATATACGACGGGCTTCTTTCAGTTTCCGTCTACCAAATCCACTCACAAGGCTTTGGTCGGCCCGAGGCTATAGTAGAAGACACTTGCCCAAGGTGCTACGCAGTGGGACTGGACCCGAAACCATGTAGTTGGTAAACAAGCTACTTACCACACAGCCACTCCTGTGCTATTCGCAAGCTACATATTTTAAAGATTTTTTGGTGAGAAATTTTTAGTTTTCCCTAATTCTGTTTCGTAATACGTTTCATACTCCCGCAACCGCAAATTTTTCGCTTCAAGTGTTTCTGGTTTCGTTTGGTCTCTTTCTACATCGATTTTTCATAAATTTAATATTGTTCTCGTCTCTTTCATCCATTTGTTCGGTGATTTCTTTCTGCATTGTGACGTCACATTTTTTTAGGTACTCGAGGTGATTTCTATTTCACTTCAAATATTTCAAGCTCGAGGTTTTTGTGATTTTAGTTTCCTCATTTGGTTTAAATCATTTATCCATGAGACTAAATTTACATAGAAAATTTACTCATAGTTTTTCCATTTTTGCTGTGACTTTCAGTTTTTCCTTTCACTATGTCTGTTTTCTTTGATGTAATAATCTGCTTCCTCCTTTTCTA
>NC_042999.1:25324179-25344179 GCF_006345805.1 Octopus sinensis
AAAAAACTGAACATCAGAAACGTGACATCACTGGCGGATTTGCTATGGCAACTGAAAAACGACAAGATTAAATATGAGATTTCATGGTCAATTATAAAATATGCAAAACCCTACAACACACATTCTAGGACCTGTGGATTGTGCTCTGAAGAATCTCTGTTACTCTTCATTACTAAAGAAAAAGTTCATTATCAAATTAACTGAACGGATTATACGTTGCTTACATGCCATGGAAGCCACCTTCAAATATTACAACCCTGTAAACACAACACAGAACTGCCATAATCCATATTGAACAGTGAAAACCATGTTATCATTCTATATATTGCTTTGTGTCCATATACAGGTGTATGGACTTTTGCCCATGTGATGTTTATTGTTCTCTGCATGCATGTGTGTCTGAGTAGTCTTGCGAGTGTTTGCATGTAAGTTCAGAGTTGACGTGTTTCTAGATGCCTGTATGTGTATATAAGTTTTTTTGTTGCTTGTTCCTTCTCGAGCCATGCCGGGCTCATAAGAGCCGGTTTCCCGGTTTCTTGGCGTATAGGTTCCCCACTTGGACGGGACGCCGGTCCATCGCAGGTGAGCTGCAAGATGCAGGAGGAAAGAGTGAGAGAAAGTTGTGGCGAAAGAGTCAACAGAAGTTTCGCCATTACCTTCTGCCGGAGCCGCGTGGAGCTTAGGTGTTTCGCTCATAAACACACACCTCGTCCAGTCTGAGATTCGAACCCGTGATCCCTCCACACGCGAGTCCGCTGCTCTAACCACTAGGCCATGTGCCTCCACATGTGTATATAAGTGCTGAGTGGAAGTCTCTGGTGTGTACTAATGTGTACATGAATATATCTGTGTACGAACGTGTGTGTGCATAATTGTGTGAGTGATTAAGTGTACTTGCTTGCAGACATGCGAGATTGTGGGTGTCAACGTACGTTTGGATGTTCATGTCTTCAGGTGTGGATATGATGGGACACGTGGATGTGTGTGTATGTGGGGGAAGTCTGTGAGCATTGCGTGAGGGTGTAAGTGTGCTTGTGTGAGTATGTCTGTGGGTGTACCTGTGTGCGTGCGTGTGTGGTGAAAAACATTGGGAAAACCTCCCGTCAAAACGGAGAAATTCCAACTGATCCGAAACACTGTTTTTCACAAACTCCTCCTCCCCACCAACAAAGGAGACATGTTGCTGAGTAAATCTGACTTTTATGGGTAGATAAACTTAATTAACAGGTGTTAATTTTGCCTACAAATTTCTCAAATTTTCATTCACACCACAAGACTCGTTTGAATGAACAGCACATGGAGACAAAATTTTGCCTACAAATTTCTCAAATTTTCATTCACACCACAAGACTCGTTTGAATGAACAGCACATGGAGACAAAATTTTGCCTACAAATTTCTCAAATTTTCATTCACACCACAAGACTCGTTTGAATGAACAGCACATGGAGACAAAATTTTGCCTACAAATTTCTCAAATTTTCATTCACACCACAAGACTCGTTTGAATGAACAGCACATGGAGACAAAATTTTGCCTACAAATTTCTTTGTAATCGTAATCTACACCGTTTGAAAGGTATTTGTATTGAATTTCATTTAAAAATACCTATTTTCCTGGATGTTACGAGCGGGAAAATGCTAGGTCCTGTGAATTTTCCGAAACTCCTCTCCCCAACCCCTCTTTACATACACTCAATCTACAGAATATAAGCGATTATTTGGTGAAAAGTTTCGTTAAAAGGTAGCCATCTTTCCGGAAGTTATGAAGTAAGAAATCGGTGGGGGTATTAAACTGTAGTTATGCCTTTTTCCATAAAAGTTAACGTTAACGGATTAACGTTAATTTCCCTTACATTTTCAAAGAGTTAAAGGATTAACGATAAACGAAGTTAACTTTTCAATAACGGTGCCCACCTGTATATATATATATATATATATATATATATATATATATATAATATATATATATATATATGTCTGTATGTATGTATGCATGTATGTATATATATATATATATATATATATATATGTGTGTGTGTGAGAAAGTTGGTGTGTGAAAGCACGTGGTTGGATATATAGAAAATAGTAAAAAGTGAAAAAACTACAGAAGGCTTGTTTTATAAGGTTAAAGAATATATTTGAGTCATTATGTTGGAAGAATGTTATAAAATTTTTTCATACAGTGACATAGTTTTTGAAGAAATTACCGGTTTCGTGTTAACTTTTCAAATTTCTCAAGTGTCTTTACCTACATCGTGTTATGTCTTCGTTATGAAGACATAAAAAAGTTCATAACGAAGACATAACACGATGTAGGTAACGATGTAGGTAACGAAGACATAACACGATGTAGGTTAAGACACTTGAGAAATTTGAAAAGTTAACACGAAACCGGTAATTTCTTCAAAAACTATGTTACTGTATGAAAAAATTTTATAACATTCTTTCAACATAATGACTCAAATATATTCTTTAACCTTATAAAACAAGCCTTCTGTAGTTTTTTCACTTTTTACTATTTTCTATATATATATAATTTCAGCAAAACAATTAAGATTCAAATGAATTCAAATGAATATGGTACTTAACTTAGATGCACCATAATTCTTTATGGTATTAACCATAAAATTATGTGGGGTGATTATAACCAAGAAAAAAGCAAC
Organism: Octopus sinensis; assembly: GCF_006345805.1. NCBI lineage: Eukaryota > Metazoa > Mollusca > Cephalopoda > Octopoda > Octopodidae > Octopus > Octopus sinensis. The sequence continues at coordinate 25,326,844 of NC_042999.1, forward strand.
AAGAATGGATCGGTAGTTTAGTACAATTGTTTATAGTATGAAACAATTGTACTAAACTACCGATCCATTCTTGTTGCTTTTTTCTTGGTTATATATATATATATTTTGATAGAAATGGCAAAACAACAAAAGAATGAAAGACACCTCGATATTATGTAACTTGATGAATTTATCTGTAAATATATTATGTGACGATATTTCGGTAGCCATAGAGGCATTGGTATCGAGAAAACCCAAGGTGGCAGGTAACACTATGTAAATGCTATGGAACGACCGTATTTAAACTCTCGGTTCGATAATGATACGAGTGAGGAGTCTAATGCGGGCCTTGTATGAGCATGTATATGTTAAATAAAATGAGACAACAAAGCCAAGGCTGTGAGGAATTTTCTGGATATTTATAAAGAGAAAGAAAGTCATTGATATTTTCGTTAGCAAGTTAACTTTTAAGCTAATTTGGAAAACCATTGTCGGACTAATTAACTTCCGTTACATTTAGCTTCCGTAAACTCAAGTCCGTTAACCCCAAAATTTCATAAAAACCGGTAGGCGTTTAAAAGTTTCTATTGTTTTCAGATTGTCTTAGCATGTTTAATATTGTACGCGTCTTTCTTTCAACCCAATATAACGGCTCTTAATATAAATAACTTGTGGAACCGCGTTTGGCTCTGCCTGGATTTGAAACTAAATCCACCCGCTTGTTGTTTGCAAAGACAACGGAAAATTCCTTTGTCCCGTCATGAGGGAACAGTGATTAATGTTTCCACTTGATCCATGACCTCGGTGATGTGGATGTCGACAGCGAAAATACTGATTTCCATAAAGTAGAAAAAATAAATGGAACGAAAAAAGTTGGTATATATTTCGGTGTGAACGCAGATAGCAGTTACGTAGTAGCACAGCATGCTAGAAATAGCAGCCAAATCTTTCCTTTACTGAAACAAAAGGAGCCGTTTACGCGTGACTTCGATGTTACATTCGTTGAAAGCATACAAAATAACTTGGAAGAGAAAAAAGACCAGCGAGAGAAAACTCCCTTGGTAGGAAATTTTCGTTCCGGGAAAAAGTGGCTTGCGGTGGCTTTGGAGGTCAGATACGTTGAATACACCCGGAAAAAAACTGGAAAAAATTATTCCATACCGAAGTACGAAATATTTTTCGAAAGAATAAAATCATGTACCGATTAATTAATGTACCTCATCTTGAAAAGTGGTAAAATTTTTGTTGGGTGCCATCTGGGATAGTTCTAGTAACAAATCAAGCCGGTAAGATGCATTAAGAATTTCAATTTTAGTGTGTATCCATGTTATTGCTTTTACACCTGTTAATTAAATTTATCTGCCCATAAAAGTCAGATTTACTCAGCAAGATCAACTAAAATTACGTAACTATAAACCAGTGGTATCTAAAGCACCCACTGACAAAATTTCAAATCTATATGTAAAATTTTACCAAGTTACAAGCAAATATTGTGGGCACCCCTCTTGAACCTGAATAATTCAAAATAACGTGAACAAATAAGAACTATATTTGATAGATTAATATGGACACTAAAGATGTTTTAAGGTGTTTTTTTACACACACACACACACACATAACACGGTCTCGCTCAGTTGGAACTAAAAGTGTGTTACTTTGATGTCATCCTTCCATTAAATTTGTTTCGGGAGAAAAATTATTGAAAAATATCCATAGATGTGTGAGTGAGAAAGAACCGAGGAGCGATGTTTAGGATGTGCTAGAAATAACAGCTAGATCTCCCTTAAATCCCGCATTTTCCTCTGAAATTATTAACAGTTTTTTAAAACCGAAAATGTTTCTCTAACGGGTTTTAAGTGCATATTTAAAAAAATGGCCCAATCGCTTCGGACTGGGGTGGTGAGGGGGTGGCGGGAGCGAAACTTATTTTCAGAATGTTTTTTTTTTATCATGAAAAGATGCATCCCATATTCATTACTTACATTCTTATCTCATCCTACCTCTCCCATACACATATCCCACCCCGTCATAATATCTTGACCACCATGACCCCTTTTTCACATTTTTCCCCTTTCTTTCACCCTTTTCTCCTCATTTTCTCTTGTTTTCCTTTTCTCTTCCTCTTTGTTTGTTTGTTTCTTTCTTTCTTCTTTTCTCACCTCATTTTAACATACACATCTCTTCTCCCCTCTCTATCTACTTAATACTGTCACTACATTGTCAAATTTTCATTCACATCACAAGAACCCTTTCAATGAACAGCACATGGAATCTACGTCTTCACATTTTCCATTTGTAATGACAAAATATGAACTCCTCTTGGAATTTACATACCACGGACAAAAAGCGTTTCTACCACTTCTACACACCACTTTCCTTGGATAATGAAGCTGAAACTATAACCTCTTTATATATTTTTACTTTTATTTCTATATTCATTCTTATATTTCTCTATATGCTCCTCCTTTCCTTCCTTTTTTCCAAAATAACTCCTTATATTGAACTCTAATAATTCCCTCTATTTAACCATCTCACATCGTCTCTGATGAAGAGATATCCTTAATATCTTAGAAACAGCTGTAAGACTGACTTTCTCTTTATAAACGTCCTGAAAATTCCACTCAGCCTTGGCTTTGTTGTCTCATTTTATTTAACACACACACGCACGCACACAACACACACACACACACACACACACACACACACACACACACATACACACACACACACACATATATATATATATATATATATATATATATATATATATATATATATCCATATATACATATATTCCTCTACGCACACATCTATATATATATGTATATCCATATATGCATGCACACTAATATTTATATTTGCACATGCATATGCATGTATCTATATTGAGGTGGTGAACTGGCGTCTATTACAATGCTTTCCGATAGTCAATTGAGTTTTTAGGATCTGATTTTAAGTACGGTTGATAGATAAAGTACCCGTATGTAGATGTATATGCATATATATATATATGTGTTTGTAGATGTATACGCATATATATATTTGTACTGTTTTTTCTACTGTTTTTTCTTTATTTGTATTGCTTTTACGTCCTGTTCTTGTTACTTGTTTTACCCCTCTGCAAAAGAATTTTATTTAATTCCTTTGAAACATGCATTGAGTCTAACCAGGGGCAGCTGATGAAGGGGAATTTCCCTTGTATTGTTTGTCCTGTACTCTGTTCTTTCGTTGTTAAAAAAGTCTGTTTCCTTGTTTGATTTTATGTTTTTGTTTCTCGTTGTGTTCTACGTTTATTTGTGGTGTCCTGTACTCATATATGCATGTATATATACATGTAGATGTAAGTATGTACATATATGTATGTATATATGCATATGTTTTATTTATTATATTGTTATTATATATATATATGATTAGATTTATATGCATATATATATATATATATATATATATATATATATATATATATATATATATATATATATATGTATACACACATACACATACACACACACAAGCACGTACATATATACATGTATACATCTATGTGTATATATATAAGAAGTGATCTCGGCAAAAAGAAGTACAGGATATGCTTGAATTTAACTATTTCAATACTAGAACAAGTTGTTTTTTGTAATTTGATATGCGAACATAACTCCAACACCTGAAGCTATGTTTAAGTGGGCGAAACTACCAGTTAGAGTGTAATAGTGTAATTATGTATGTAGATATCTATGTATGTATGCATTTGAGAAGATGAAATAAAACTATCCAGAACCGTATTTTTGAGTGCACACCACGAGAAGGAATAAGACATTCGTGATGTGTTAACATTTATATCTATGGTGTTGTTATAAACAATTTATAAACATTGCAATACTGTAGTCTTTCAGCCGGAGCTATATTTAGTCTATTTGTCTGTTTATTGCGATGACCGCCTAACGTATGTGGAACTAGCAGTATCGCCCGGCGTTGCTCGGGTTTGTAAGGGAAATAACTATATAAGCATTTTTAGAGATGTAAAGTATAATAGCCATCTCAATATGGCTAACCACAAAGGGGAGGGGGTGTTACTGTAGCTTTTTACGTTCTAAGATTTAATAATAAATTTTTAGAGAGTTACTTCCCTTATATATGCCAAAAATGCATTAAAACGGGAAAAATTGATGGTAAATTGATGGTAAAATCGTAGACTCATCGTAGACGTGCGCTAATACCCAGAAGGGCTCGATATGAATCACGACTGTAAGATACCCGGATTTGGTTAAACTGCACCGCAAAATGTGGGAGTAGTTAGGAATCTAAATCGTAGGAGACAGACAGCACACAACCTCTCTTTTATATATAAAGATATCTGAACTGTAGAGTTCATATGACTGAGGAATATGAAGTTTTTATTAAAAATCGAAACAACGTATAAGACTGCTATAAAATAAGTGTGTATATACTTGCAAATATGTATCTGTAAATGTGTATGTGTGTGCGAGTGTGCATGTGTATTTATATGTTTATGAATGTGTCTATATAGGTAAATGCATTTCACAGGTGTGAAATTGCCCTTATGCCTGTATGATGATTTCTTTATAAAATGTTAAACTCTAGGTTTTTATTAAATTGCTATACTTTCTCATCTAAAACCATCATCGTTTCCTGCGAAAAATTCGTTGTATATTCTGTTTACATTGTTCCGTTGGTGCTGACATCATTAAGCGACTATATTTATTTCGATTATCTTTGAATCATTAGATGCTTACTGTTTTCCATTGAAACTAGTTTTAAGACTATTTATTCTGATATCTGTAAAAGTGGTTTTACTTCATTTCTTCTGTTGAACTGAAATATTTGCTATGTAATTATGATAAAATTATTACGCAAGAAATATGCCTATGCAGCAAATTAGAAGACAGGTAAACAGGTGATGTTCAAAATCAAATACAGGCAATTGTGAACATAAAATACGGATTACTTCAACTTAGAAAAAATAATATGTTGAGAGGAAGAATAATGTGATTTTTAATAACTGACTAATATACCGCGAATGTAATCCCTGGAAACATATGAATCTCTCGCTTCCAATTTGGGAGCAAAATATAGAATCAAATATGTTCGTCGGAAATGCTAGTCGGTTAGATATAACCAATTCATTTCCATGAAAGCACATCTTAACGTCTTAAATATAGAAGGTAAATAAACAGAGAAGCCAGAGTAGTTGATGCTGGCTTGTTTCGGTAAACATATTAGAATATATTCTGAGTTTGTATGATCTCATATGTCTAAGAGCAACTGACGTCTTAGTACTGTCCTTGCTAGAAGAATAACAGAATGAACCAGCAATAAACAAAGAATGAGGCATTGGACAATGCAGTATTGATCTCAGCAAAACTTCATTCGATCATATGTGTACTCGATCGAGGTGTACCTGTGACTAAACTGTAATATAAACAACCAGCAACGGAACTGAACTTACGAAAATGCCAGCTAAAACACAGACTTCTTAAAATTTGCAGCAGTTTTGCAATTAAATTTGGTGAAAGATATCAATTACTTAACGAGAACTAAAGAAAGCTTTCCAAATCGATAGATGACAATGTATTAGACAAGACATATCACAGCATCTATGGACAGGATGTGACACTATTGAGAATTCAATATGGCTATAACATATACGTTGATAGGCTTGTGATGTGTCTGATTGCTTGCTGCTCGCATTTCTACAATTCTAGATAGTAAGTCTGTAAGGAGTAATGTCTTTGATACCATTACAATCAAACATACATATAAACATACACACACATGTGCACACATACATACGTACATACATATATGTATGCATAGATACATATAGATATACACACATACATGCATACATGCATACAAGTTGAATCATATGCTTGCAATGTATACGAATACATGTCTGCCTACCTGCCAATGTATGTATGTATGTATGTATGTATGTATGTATGTATGTATGTGCCTGTTTGTCTATCTATCTATCTATTTATCTATCAATCTATCTATCTATCATCGGTATATCTGTCTATCTGTCTTTCTGTTTGCCTGTATGTCCGTCCGTCCTCTATCTATCTATCTATCTATCTATCTATCTATCTATCTATCTATCTATCTATCTACCTATCTATCTCTATCTCTCTCTCTCTCTCTCTCTCTATATATATTATATATATATATGTCTGCTTGTCTGTCTGTCTGTCTGTCTGTCTATCTATCAGTCGGTGCATGTATGTATGAATGTATGTATCTATCCAACCATTCATCCATCCATCTATCATCTATCTGTCTATCTATCTATCTATCTATCTATCTATCTATCTATCTATCTATCTATCTATCTATCTATCTATATATCTATCTATCTATCTATCTATCTATCTAACGATTTACTTACCTACCTACCTAGCTTGCTGACTATCGGTCTATCAATCATGCAATGAATGAATAAATGAATGAATGAATGAATCAACCAATCAAAGTACCACCAACTTTAGCTGTCATCTCCAAAATATAGGACATTGCCAATCATAACCCGGTTACAATTCTCTGTTCTTTATTTTCAGTAACAATTTCCCTTCCTGATGTTTATTGCCTATAAACCTTCTCCTTCCTCTGCTTCTTTTCGCTTCAATCTTTCTCCAGATCCTCTTTCCTCATCACATGATCAAGAAATCTCAGTCGCTTGGCTCTTATTTCACGAAGCAGTTTCCTATTCACCGCGGCTCGGATCAGCGTTTCTTCATTAGACATTCTGACTGTCCATGCGATCCTCATTACGCTCCTTAAGAGACACATTTCGCAGCTATCCAAGCACCTTCTCATTTTTGTTGTTATAAATTATGTCACACTTCCATACATTAAAACATAGTAGACGTAACAATTCAATATAAAAATCTTGGTCTTGAAGTTCAGAGTACAGAGATTGTAGATTTTGCCAGCAATATTCGTCTTTTGATCTCCTTCACATATCTTGAGTCTTCTGTGATTAAAGTCCCAAGGTAGATGGAAAAATAATACCTGATTATTGGGTTGATTGTTCACTTTCAGTATGCACTTTGCACTTCCTTCTTTGTTTGCACCATACACTCTGTTTTCTTGCAATTTTTGAACAGATCCTTCCTATCAATACCAATAATAATTGGAGCATTGGATTTGATAAAAAAATATATGAACAAAAACGTAGAAGCTATACCTGGATCCTCAATGCTACACACTATAAAGAAAATAGCCCGGCTAGAAACAGCCCATATCCTACGCAAGGCACTATCAATTCAATAATACAACCTAAACAAAACAATCCACATTCTACACAGCAATTATCCAGTAAAATAAACTTCCACCAGCAAGCTTGAAACCAGCGCGTTACACACTCAACACAAAATACACACAGTAATACCAAAAAAAAAAAAAAAAGACGGCACCACACCTCAAGAGAAAAGAAAATTGACGCAAAACAATACCGGGAAGAATTTGCACACGCCCGACAACAGAAAAGAATACACAATGTTGCACATACCCCAGCAATACGGAGGTGCAGCAGGTAGTGCAGTAGAAATTTGCCTGAAACTATCAAATGTTGAACAACAACAACAACAACAGATTATGATGATGATGATGGTGGTGGTGGTGGTGTTGGTGATGGTGATGATGATTATCATCATCAACATCATCACAATAACAATAATTCTTACTGTGAACGATATGGGAGCGTGACAGAAAATAGCACTTTTATAAATTCTGAAGGGGGAATGCAATAAATGCTATACAATATAAGAAAAGATGTATTAAAAATGTTTAAGATATTCCCACACACATACACACACGCACGCACACACAGACATACATGTGTGCAACACACACACATGTACATATATCTACATGCATACACATATACATAAATATATAAGCGCACAAATATGCATATGCACATATATGCACACACGCATATGCATATATATATAACTATACGTGCACACACACACATACACAAATACAATCACAAACACACACACATGCGTGCACACATTTGAACGGAATGAAGAAATACAATAAACCTCACAATTTGGCTGTGTGGTAAGTAGCTTGCTTACCAACCACATGGTTCCGGGTTCAGTCCCACTGCCTGGCATCTTGGGCAAGTGTCTTCTGCTATAGCCCCGGGCCGACCAATGCCTTGTGAGTGGATTTGGTAGACGGAAGCTGAAAGAAGCCTGTCGTATATATGTATATATATATATATATATATATATATATATATATATAATATATATATATATATATATATATATATATATATATATATATGTATGTGTGTGTATATGTTTGCGTGTCTGTGTTTGTCACCCTAGCATTGCTTGACAACGGATGCTGGTGTGTTTACGTCCCCGTCACTTAGCGATTCGGCCAAAGAGAGCGATAGAATAAGTACTGGGCTTACAAAGAATAAGTCCCGGGGTCGACTAAAGGCGGTGCTCCAGCATGGCCACAGTCAAATGACTGAAAAAAGTAAAAGAGTAAAATAGTAAAGAGTAAATAAAAGAAGAATTAAAATATAAATGTTTTTTAACTAGGTTGAGTTAGCATACACTATGCCGCTGTTCAGAAATGTTTCTCAAATTGTGCTTATTTGTGGACACATTAAGTATGTGTGCACATGCTCTTTTACTGGTTTCAGTCATTTGACTGTGGCCATGCTGGAGCATCACCTTTAGTCGAGCAAATCAACCCCAAGACTTATTCTTTGTAAGCCTAGTACGTTTTCTATCGGTCTCTTTTGCTGAACCGCTAGGTTACGGAGACGTAAACACATCAGCATCGGTTGTCAAGCGATGATGGGGGAACGAACACAGACACACAAACATAGACACACACACACACACACACACACACACAGACACATACACACACATATATATATACACACACACACACATATATATATATACATACATATATATATATATACATATATATATATATATATATATATATTATATATATATATATATATATACGACGGGCTTCTTTCAGATTCTGTCTACCAAATCCACTCACAAGGCTTTGGTTGCCCCGAGGCTATAGTAGAAGATTGTTGCCCAACCTGCCACGCAGTGGGACTGAACCCGGAACCATGTTGTTGGTAAGCTAGCTACTTACCACACGGCCACTCCTACGCCTGTGTAAGTTTCGAATGCCTTATTTTCCCACTAGTAGCTGTAGTATGTAAATATAAATAATTGCCATAATACCAGTAGAGATATTTTCATTGCTTTATAATTTCTGGAATATGTTGGATTACGATTCTTGGGGATGTTGATTGTTATTAAAATAGTAGGGATATGTTGATTGCTATTATAATAACTGGGAGATGTTAATTGTTATTATTGCATGAGCGCTCGGTTCAAAGTCTCTCTTGACCAGAAATGGCCTGAACTCTTTGTATGAACACTCTCCCTGTACATAACTCCATGTCCCCCTACATGGCCTAGTATTTGCTTTTTGAGCCCCTCAAAAATAAATAAAATAAAATAAAATAAAATTAAATTAAATTAGAGATGACAATGCGATCTCTTGTCATTTATTAAATAACCAGGAATAGGTTCGGTCCTTATTCAAAATTGCTGAAAATGACAAGGGATCGCATTGTCATCTCTAATTTAATTTAATTTAATCTCATCCTGTGGCCAAACTACACACCAAACTAATGACATATTACTGGATGAGATCATTTATAGGCCATGTTGTATAGGTAATTAATTCATATAAGCATACACCCGGGAACAGAGGGAGCAGGAGGTGCAGGGCTTGCAAGAGTTTTACCGAGTACCAGGACAGCTTGTATTTCCTATTTTCATGGTAAATACACTTTCTAGTGTAGATAGTGGATTAGCGGAATTGTTGGAACATCCGATGAAATATCTTGCTGTAGTTCTAGGACTTTGAGTTTTCAGTTCTTGCATGGTAAACTTAAACTGTTTACACCCACCCATTACCACCATACCACGACGATGACGATGACCACACGACGGCCACGATGACCACCACGACGACGACGACGACGACGACGACGACGACCACCACCACCACCACCACACAACGACGACGACGACGACGACGACGACGACGACGACCACCACCACCATCACCACCTCGATTGCATCCAGAACGATGAAAACTTTTTGAAAACGGTCATAACGGGTGAGGAATCGTGGGTCAATGGCTATGACCCCGAAACAAAGGCTCTCCGAGACCGAAGAAAGCAGGAATGAGTTAAAGCAACTTGAAAACGCTGTTGACCATTTTCTTTGACTACAAGGGGGTTGTTCATCATGAATATGCTTCACCTGGTCCGACAGTGAACAAGGAGTACTACCGTGACGTTTTAGGGGATGATATTCGTCGGGAAAGGCCACAATTGCATGCATCCAGTGAGTGGCAATGGCACCATGACAACATACCTACACATCTGCCCATTCAGCAGCAGATTTTGGCTAGGCACAGTATTTCCCAGGTCCAGTGGCCACCATATGCCCCAGATCTCGTCCCTTGCGACTTTCTCCTTTTGCCTTTTACCAAAATTCAAATCCCACTTGAAAGGAAGATTTCAGAACGTCGAGGAAATAAAAGTGAATGCGAGAAGGCAGCTGCTGATTATCCCAGAAAATGAGTTCCAGGAATGCTTCCATAAATGGAAACATCGCTGGATTAAGTGTATGGCTTCTGAAGATTAAATGCCGAATTGGTACGTGTTGTTCCTTTGTTTTTATAGCACCAGTCGAGATACTTATTGACCAGACCTAGGCGCAGGAGTGGCTGTGTGGTAAGTAGCTTGCTAACCAACCACATGGTTCCGGGTTCAGTCCCACTGCGTGGCATCTTGGGCAAGTGTCTTCTGCTATAGCCCCGGGCCTTGTGAATGGATTTGGTAGACGGAAACTGAAAGAAGCCTGTCGCATATATGTATATATACATATATATATATATATATATATATATATATATATATATATATAATGTAATAAATAAAATATATGCATACATGCAAACATATATGTACGTACCGACATCTACATGTATATATACATGCATATGTAATTGTATGTGTTTGTGTGTCTGTTTGTCTCCCTAGCATTGCTTGACAACCGATGCTGGTGTGTTTACGTCCCCGTCACTTAGCGGTTCGGCAAAAGAGACCGATAGAATAAGTACTGGGCTTCCAAAGAATGTCCCGGGGTCGATTTGCTCGACTAAAGGCGGTGCTCCAGTATGGCCGCAGTGAAATGACTGAAACAAGTAAAAGAGAGAGTATCTACTCCCCATTCATGATGGCGATGCTGACAGTGAAGACGACGATGGCGGCAGCGGCAGCGACGACGACGACGATGATGATGGTGATAACGATCACATTCACCTGCTTGAAAATAATTATATAGGAAAATATATGTAGAAGCTGAATATGTGTAGAATTGGTGTTCACAATTAAACATGAAATGCTTAAACTAAGCAAAACGAACGAAATTTGATGAGAAAACAGAAATGATTGTCGCCAACTCAGAGTTCATGAATATTTGTGGTAGTAAGAGTTTAATGCAATCAGAATACTGAGAACACGAAAAACTTCAGAAGCGATGTTTTCTTAAACGGTTGAACCATAATAAAATAGCGAGAAACTAAGCTTGAGACCGTGTAAAGAAAAAACACAACGAACAGACATATTTATTTCTTTACTACCCACAAGGGGCTAAAAACAGAGGGGACAAACAAGGCCAGACGAAGGGATTAAGTCGATTACATCGACCCCAGTGCGTAACTGGTACTTAATTCATCGACCCCGAAAGGATGAAAGGCAGAGTCGACCTCGGCGGAATTTGAACTCGGAACGTATCGACAGACGAAAAACGGTTCTGCCAGCTCGCCGCACAGACATATTACATACAACAGATATGGTGAGGTGTTTAAGAGGCTCGCTCAGGAGTGATTCCAGTTTTAATTTACACGGTCTGACATATCAGGAAAATACGTCCTACCCAGACCTCGGCTGGGCTAATACCTTCAGTGATCTTTGATAAACGGAAATTGTGCCGAAGTTTACTGGATATCATATGCATACTATAAATTCGATTTAATACGAATTATGAAAAAAATTTTTTTTTTAATTTATTATGAGACCAAATGTGCGACTTTGTGGATTTTATGCATTTACTTATTTTTATTTTCTCTGAAAATTTAAATCTCTTCATCTCGCGTGATTTTGACGCCAGTCAAGAACAAAAGCCGGTTTGCTTTTAGCAGTCGTCGTGTGATAACGTGCTACAGTTATTTATGAATTTTCAAATACAACTGGCATTGTTGTTTTATATAAATCGCCTTTAGTAAATATGGTAAATGGCAAAAATACATTGTATCAAAAATACTTCAAACAAAACAGGGAAGAGGCTTATTAAGAGCAAAAATTTGATGTAATAAAACACCTTACGCGTAGGGATGGGAATTCAAAGATTGGTAAATATTTTGCATGCATGGCTCGACTGGCATGTGGTTGAAATATAAAAAAAAAAGAAATCGCTACTAACTTTTTCTGATTTGGAAATAATCACAAGAACGAGAAGCATTGCAATGATAGAAATCAAACCATTTTCTATAGTTTGAGGACTGTGAGAAATAAGGTATTTCTCTTTACAAAGCTTCAAGTTATGCAAAAATATTTAGTATATTTACAGTTGTGACAAATGATGATAATCGAGCAGATAATGAAGAGACATTTAATGCAAGTGATAACTGGTTTGAGCGATTTAAGAATTCAGCTACATCATTTTGTGGAGCGCCAGTCATTAATAGAAAAAGTATAGCAAAATATTCTGAGTTTCTGAAGAAAGTAATTGCAGTAAAGAGAAAGAAACAAATATTTTACGCAAATGAGACCGGATTAATTTAGAAAAGGATGTCTTTTAAAAGTTATAGTTCTAAAATGAATAATTTCAACCAGTATTTAAAGTTTGAAAGGAGCGATTAATTTTTTTTTTTCATTTGCGGTAAGCACAGATGTCAAGTTAACATTAATGGTGGTGTATCATTCAGCAAATGAACGCTCCGTAACGGGACATAACTGTCGATCATTTCCGGTATCTCATCGTACCAACAAAAAGCATAGGTGACCAAATATCTATCTAAAGAATTGCATTCTTTATATTTTTGTGCTAATGTTACAAAATATTGTAAACAAATTAATATTGTATTTAGCGCAATATTAGGAATTTTAAAATTATGAATTTTAGATAACGTTATGATTTGTGTGGAAATGTGAAAGTTATATAAATGCTATATACAATAACCTCATTACAACTAATGGATTAAAAATAATCACGACATCTAAACCTTACTCTCTACGTAAAACGTCTATTCAAGTAAGAGATCAGACAACAGGTTAAAATTCAAGTAACATGCATGAGGGCTGAACATTTCTGTTGCGAAAATGGGTAATTTGAAGGATATCCTTATGAGGGCATATTTCTGTGGAGCACAAACTGCACGTTTGAGAAATAACTTGGTGTTGAGGAAGTTGACTATAAATGGGAGTCGAGTTTCGTTTATGATTCTTCTTAATGAAACTCGTGTCCTGAAAGGAATAATTATCTAACATTAATTCTTCTTAAGATGAAAAAAATAATTCAAAGTAAAATAACAAACTGATCAAATGAAATAATTCTTTTAAAAAAATTTTCAAACTTCATTTCTGTATTTAAATGAGCAGAAACATTGAACAGAATGATCTTGATTGACGATCACAGCATCGAAAGAAATATCCAACTCCATTGAAATCTCAACAAAATTTGACTAACTTACTAGACTATATTGATTATTTAAAGAGTAGTGAATGCATCCCGTTTAGTTGTTTAAAACCCCTAATGCACACAATTTTGTTAATGTAGTATTATTTTACTATAATAACATTTAGACTTTCCTAAAGGTTTCCCATTCTTCTGTAGAATTGTATCTTTATGTAAACTTTAAATTTTCGCTATTAAGGTGTAAAAACTGCATTGTTTATGCTGTATAAAATCGCGAAAAGAATGGTAGCTTTGAAATAATGATCTTGATCGGTACAAATGAAAACGACGAAACGAAACTTTATTTTGGTGCACATACGTGCTTTATCCTGTAGATGGGTTTCAGCCGTTGGTTTTTGAAATCATGAATTGTAAGGAATTTTTCATTTAAAAATAGGAAACAATATCTAATTAGAAAATTACTATTTTTAAATCTCACACGCGAGATATTCAGCAATAGTACTTTGGAGTAAAGATTGTTTGCTAACATAACATAGCAGTCCTGGTTTAGGACGAATGTTGCTGTAATTTAGCCCCATGAAACATCGTCTGCAGCAGGCTATACGAGAATCTAGCACCCCCACTCGGCTCAAAACAATTATTCTGTGTTGATGAAGGGAAATAAGCCGGAAATCGCGATACACAGATATTGTTTTGAGTTGAGTGGAGGGTACTAGATTCTCTTACTCGAGAATATAAGGACACAGATCGTGTCGTATAGTCAGCTGGAGAGATGTCTCCTGGGGCTAAATTACAGCAACATTCGTCCTAAACCAGGACTGTCATGTTATGTTGGCAAACAATCTTGACTCCAATATCTAATTATTTCTTTGATTTTTACAATTTGGATTGAACCGCAGGAAAAGGTACATACATACATGCATGCATGCATACATACATACATACATACATACATACATACATACATACATGCATACATACGAGGGACGTTCAATAAGTAATGTCTCTGACCCACTTGCAGTTGTTTGATCTAGCTGAAATTTTGCATGTGCAATCATTTATATCTCTATAGAGTAAGTGGCAAATTACGGCTCTGAATTAATTGTGGTTTCTGATTTACAGGTGTTTGAACCGAGTCAAGTGTGAAATGGAGCCTGTTGAGTGTCGAGCAGTAATCCGGTTTTTGTATTTGAAAGGACGCACACCACGGGAGACTTTTGATGAAATGAAAGTAACTTATGGTGATGATGCCCCATCATATGACCTTGTAAAACGCTGGCATCGTGAATTCAAACATGGTCGGAACTCTGTGGAAACAGCTCCCAGATCTGGTCGCCCCTTCTGCCATTGATGAGGCATCTGTCCGTCAAGTTGAGGCTGCCATTTTGGAAGATCGACACATAATTATTCGCCAATTAGCCCATGAGGTCAAGATTAGTACCGGGTCTGTGGAAACTATCATTCATGACCATTTGCATATGCAAAAGGTGTCTGCCAGATGGATTCCCAGGTTGCTCACGCCTTTCCAGAAGCAAGAACGCGTCGAGTGCTCGAGGGTGAATTTGGAGATGTGCCAAGAAGATGAGTCAAAATTTTTCAAAAGACTGATTACACAGGATGAAACCTGGGTCCATCACGATGATCCAGAGACTAAATCCCAGTCAATGCAGTGGAAGCACCGTGACTCACCCTCTCCAAAGAAGGCAAGGGTGCAGCCCTCCGCTGGCAAGGTCATGCTCACAGTCTTCTGGGACCAGGACGGAGTAGTGATGACAGATTTCCTGGCAAAGGGTACCACAATTGCAGGAGCCTATTATGCTTCACTTTTGAGGAAATTAAGAGAAGTTATCAAAATCAAGAGGCGGGGCAAGATCAGCAAAGGCATCCTCCTCCTGCAGGACAACGCTCCGGTCCACAACTCGCTTGTCGCCAGATCAGCAGCACAGGCGTATGACTATGAACTCCCCCCCCCCATCCCCCTACTCTCCTGACCTTGCACCCTCTGATTTTCACCTCTTCCCAGTCATGAAGTTGTTTTTGAAAGGAAAGCGTTTCCCAGATGATGCAGCCTTGATTTCTGAAGTCACGTCGTGGTTGGAGGACCAAGCTGGGTTCTTCTACAAAAACGGTCTCCAGAGCTGCATCAAACAAAGGGAGAAATGCGTAACTCTGGGTGGTTCCTATGTAGAAAAAGACTAATAACTGTGCCAAGTTTCGTTGCTCTACTGCTATAGGAAGTGGGTCATGGGCATTACTTATTGAACGCCCCTCGTATATACATACGTGCGTGCATGGATACATAGAAACACACAGATATGTATGTTTATAAGTAAGTTTGTATGTATGTATGTATGTATGTATGTATGTATGTATGTATGTATGTATGTATGTATGTATATATGTATACATACGCACGCGCACAAAGTACGCTCAATTTCGTCACTCTCTTTGCCTTTTTCCTATTATTTCAGATATTATTCGAAGGTATCAATAATAAATTTTCGGATAAAAATCCTTTTATTATCTTTTGGTATTAAATTAAATTAAAAAGAGGTTGAAAAGTTAGCATTTCATCGTTTCTTAGGCCCTTTGAGAGTGCAAATGTTTTTTTAGATGAAAAGTAAAAGTTTCAATTTCTTATGTTGTTCAAATTCTTCATTGTTTATTATAAATGACAAAAGAAAATGATAACGTTAAGCCTGCTATTTCGAAAGACTTAACGACAGATAAAACTTAACTAAACGAAAGCTGCTTTGTGCGACATAAGCACCGATGTTTCAAATACAGTACCAGAAAAAGTTTATCTCCTATTTGTATGTTTTATTCGCTTTCCGCCAAAATACATTGATTTTTGCGCAAGTGAATGAGGCGGGGAGAGATTTCCTTTTACCTTTACTTCTCTCTTCAACGGTGTACTTCCTCCGTCGTTCATATCCCCTTCGCAAACGCAAATCAAAAGCTAGTACTAATTAGCTCAAGACAGTGGCTCTGCTCATTACTTTTCTGCGATCCGTAGAAGTGTTCCGGAAGCAACAGATTCTGTGATCTGTTGCTGTCCTTGTTGTTGTTGTTGTTGTTGTTAAGCAAGAAGACGGGTAAGGGTGATTAGGTGATGGTCTAGGGCTTAGAGGCAGGAGACCCCCAGACCTTGGAAAAAAAAACTTTGGTCGTCTTGTTGTAGTCGAGGGCTCTTTGTTGACGCCCGACACCACTGGGAGGTGGCCCTCGAAATCGCTGGAAATAGAGATCTTCAGGTCCAAATTCTTGGACGGCTGTTTCTGTTGTTTTCTGTTTCTCCTCTTTGAAGAGGAGAAACGGGCAACTTAGCAGGAAGTTATCATAGTGCCACACATTTAATATTTGGCTTTTATGTCCCTCCTCTACACATTTTATAGTTGGACTTTCTGCTTCTTCTTCCACAGGTTTTATAGCTGGGTCTTCTAGCCCCTCTTCCACACGTTTAACAGTTGGGATTTGTTACATATGTACAATAGCTGGCTTTTTCTGCTCCCTGTTCAACAGTCCAATCATCTGGACGGAATTATATTTTCAAAA
>NC_042999.1:25346679-25349179 GCF_006345805.1 Octopus sinensis
TAAGTTCCTTCTCGAGCCATACCTGGCTCATAAGGGCCGGTTTCCCGCTTTCCATGTCGTATAGGTTCCCACCTGGACGGGACGCCGGTCCATCGCAGGTGAGCTGCAAGATGCAGGAGGAAAGTGTGAGAGAAAATTGTGGCGAAAGAGTCAGCAGAAGTTTCGCCGTTACCTTCTGCCGGAGCCGTGTGGAGCTTAGGTGTTTCGCTCATAAACACACACATCGCCCGGTCTGAGATTCGAACCCGCGGTCGAAGGATCGCGAGTCCGCTGCTCTAACCACAAGGCCATGTGCCTCCACTGTTACACATAAGGACAGAGATTAGTTGATGAAGTGTTGTAACTGTTGTTGCTTAACCATAGGTCATACTTAACCTAGTACACCCAAGATTCTCGTTTCAGTCAGGACCATGCTGTTTTTCTTTTTATCGAGTAAAGGGTATCAAGGACTACACTCTCAAATGTTCTTTTCATTGTTAATAAGGGGAATGTGAATAAAAATGAGATTTAGCTGCTGTATTTAGCTGATCAGAGTGGGATGTGAGAGACGATGAACGAGAAGGACTTAGGTGGGGAGTTATGCATCTCCCATAAGCATTGCATGCATATGACATCTGAAGTAGTTTCAAAATGGAATCGATCTATCGGAAGTTCCTTTAAATGTAAACATTGGAGTAAATGTCACATGTCTGACTATAAGTATTTATGTATATCTGAATGTATGCATCGCTCTCTCTCTCTCTCTCTCTCTCTCTCTCTCTCTCTCTCTCTCTCGATCTATCTATCTATCTATCTATCTATCTATCTATCTATCTCTATCTATCTATGTATCTATCTATCTATCTATCTATCTATCTATCTATCGATTGATCTATCTATCTAGCTAGCTAGCTATCCATCTATCTATACATACATACACACATATACATAACTATTTATTTATATGTATGCAGGTACACACACACACACCACACACACACACACATACATCGCACACACACAGCCTTATGTATAATAACTACATCTACATACACATAGAAGTAGCTTGTTCATTTCAGATGACCAATGTATTACAGTAGGAAGTTATAAGAAAAACATATTTTATAACAGCACAGGCATGCGCACGAAAACGTGTATTAGAGAGCGAGGTATTGATTAGGTCCTAAGAGCATGAGACAAAATTTTTTTGTCTCTGTGTTGTGATTTACCTGTGGTAAACATGTGATAACCTATTTATCTGTTGATATACAAATATCGAAGATACGTAAATAAAAAACACACACAGAAACACGAACAAAAAACAAATATCGTTTCTGAATTAAAGGCTCATAAACATGATTTCCAGAATTCTGTGGTGCATGCTCACCCCTACCCTGACCGGATTATTTAATTTTTACCAGCTGAGTGGGGTGCAGCAATGTGGAATTATGTGTCTTGCTCAAAAAGAAAAATTACGCATCACCCGGTCTGGGAATCGAAACCACAATCTACGATATAACAACTGAAGCACAAAATCACACACAAGAAAATGCATATATATATATATTATATATATATATATATATATATATATATATATATATATATAGATACACATAAACACATACACACATATATATTATGTGGGTATATATATATATATATACTTGCATGTACAATATATATGCATATATATACATATATATGTACATATGTAAATACTAATATATATATATATGCTTGCATATACATATACATATGCATATATATACATATATATGTACATATGTAAATACTAATATATATATATATATATATATATATATATATTTATTATATAGAAGGAGCTTCTACAGGACTAGAACTGTTTCATTCAAGAGAAATCTTCAGGAAGCTAGTTAACAAGAATTGTATTGGCATTATACATTTAGGCAGGTTTAAAGGGGTGTTGGTGGGGGACTTTAAACCCCTTTAAACCTGCCTAAATGTATAAATGCCAATACAATTCTTGTTAACTAGCTTCCTGAAGATTTCTCTTGAATGAAACAGTTCTAGTCCTGTAGAAGCTCCTTCTATATATAAATTAATTTTACTCTGCTATGTATTGAGTACCTTATTTACTGTGGTTAACCCCGAATCAACCCGGGACCTACATATTATATATATATAATATATATATATATATATATATATAAATGTATATACATACATGCACAAACATATGTACATATGTAGGAATTAATATATATATATATATATAAAATTTTCCATTCTTGATTGCAGTGATGTGTAATGAAGAGAAAAGCAAATAGAAAATATATAAAAAATAATATCACAGAACAATAAGTATATGAAGTAAAATAAAATTATTCAAGAAAAATAAATTTTAAAGAAAAATAATTAAACATATAAAAACATGTATAATCAAGAATGGTATGTGTTCTGACATTTCTTTCATGTTGAATATAGGGAGAAGCATGAATATAACAGGGGAATAAGTTGGAATTCCTACCTGGAGTCT
>NC_042999.1:25354179-25359179 GCF_006345805.1 Octopus sinensis
ATTTATATATTATTTGTATTTTTATATGATCGAACGCCACGCATCCATTTGCAAGTAAGTTTTATCTATCTATCTATCTATCTATCTATCTATCTATCTATCTATCTATCTATCTATCTATTTATCTATATCTATCTATCTATCTATCTATCTATCTATTATCTATCTATCTATCTATCTATCTATCTATCTATCTATCTATATCTATCTATCAATCTATCTATCTATCTATACATTTTCTAACAACCTCCACAACCTTCATCTTGTTCTCTTACAAATTATGCAACCCCCACATCTCACTGAGCACGCCTATTATTTTCCCAACCATTCCCAGAATTTCATATTAATTTTAGAAGCATGCATAACTGGTGTACCCGTGTACCATTGACGAATGGCCCCTGAACTTGTTATGCAAATGTATCTCAACTGTGAAGTGCATCACAAATGTATGTAAGGTCTGAATAACCGTGGAAACTGCAGCTTTTTACATTGATGTATATAACCGCTTCTTGCTCTGCCTGGATAGAAAATGAAATACTATCACACAAAACTGAGATGCGGGACAAATCTTAAAATAATGAGAACAAATGAAAATGAATATATGAAATGCTTTTACATAGTTCCATTTACAAATGAGAAAATATTCGACATGCAGTAAAATCAGTGAGTGTTTAGATTTGCAAAATTGGTCAGTGCCTATAGTGACAGCATCATTAGTGTTAATTGGTACTGCAGTCTCTACTTGTAATACTGTAATACAGAAAGCTGCTTATCAATTAGGTAGGTAATAATTGCCAAAAGTACTAAAAGAAAGCAATTATTAAACGGTGGACCGTCTGGAAATAATTTTATAAATTCATAAATTCATGTTCTAACAAATTTCCTATAATTTCGATTTCTCAAGTTTATTACATTTTTTTAAACTCCAATTTCTCGCAAATTTAAATATTCATTGCATTCCCTACCTCCTATTCTTCATAGATTTAAATATTCATTGCATTCACTGCGGAGTATTCCATTTTCATTTGCAAAGTCTCTCACTTTCACCTTTAAGTTTTAATTCGCGCTTTTGTAAACCGATAGTTTATTTTATTAATGTGAAAGCATTATTTATTGACTAAAAAATTTTTAAATACTCGTATAATGTTTGAACGCAGGATAACTGTGAGAAGAGCCTAGAAAGTTGGGTAATTACTATTAAAAGACGAAGAGAAAAAGTTACCGACGAGTACTCAAAGCTTGTTCCTTATTCACAGTTTCCAAACATGTTTAGCACTAAGCCAATATATACACAAACAAGTTGCAAGAGCGACTTCAACAGTAACACACACCAATACACATTCGCGCACACACAAAGATACATATACACACAAACGAAAGGCAATAAATGCGTGCGCGCACATGTGTGTGTGTGTGTGTGCACTCGCTGACAAAACTTTGTGCTGCATCACTTTTGTGAAGTTTTGTCAGTGAACAGATTGCGATTTCAAAACGAAGAAAATATGTTGACACGATTGAAATTTTAATGTTGAAGTGAAACTGGTACTACATAAATACAGAGGTCCCTTAACGGTACTACTTAAATACAGGTGTTACGTACAAAATATTTCAAATGTACGCTGTGTGGACGTGTAATGACACCCTAGACCTAACCTTAACCCCCCAAAACTAACCCTAAAACTAACCCCCAAAACTAATCCTCCCCTTCATATCGTTACGTAGATGCATCGGGACCTCTGTATTTAAGTAGTGCCATAAATCTAACGGTTTTTGTGTGTTCTTGAATGGCTTGCAAACATCTTCCACGTGAAATTGTTTTTGTTTCAGCTCACGATCTCAGATCATGTTACTTGCTAAGCAAGTACATCTCCGTAAGTGTTAAAAATCAGCAATGACCTTCTCAGGCTCTCCAGTATTTTATTTTCTAAACAGAAACAAACGGGGTCGGGGAGTGAGGTTGCAAAAATTCATAACTTCTCAAATTTTCCTTTTTATAGCATATAAATGTATTTATGGGGAAAAATATTGAAAAACATCAATAAATGCTAGAGTAATAAAGAAATGGAGAGGGTTGTCTTTGGATGTGCTAGAACCAACAGCCAAAGCACCTTCAATTTTCCCTCTGAAAATATTGATAATTAAAAAAAAAATTTATCGAAAATGATCTTGCCATGGTTTTGAAGTAGAAAAAAAATTGGCGAAAATAGATCCGGAGGGGGATGATGAGGGAGAGGAGGTGTAAAAAAAGAGGTTTCAAAACTTTTTCATACAAAGATGCACCCCCAAAACCGTCAATTCGAAAGCTGTGACATAAAAAAAAATGGGGAAAATCCCCGAAAAAAGTTTCTTCACAAATTTCATTATAATCTTAATCTATGCAGTTTCAAGGGGATTTATATATATTTTCATTATAAGATAACAATCTTCCTAAAAGTTATGAGTGGAAAAAAGTCGGATCGTGTGAATTTTCCGAAATTCCTCTCTCCACTCCCTCGGAAAATTTCTTTCCCATAAATACCTATATACTCTGAAGCCACAACATTTAAGCGGTATTTATAGAAAATTTTGATAACAAATATCCATTTTTTCTGGATGTTATGTGGCAACAAAGTTGGGGGTGTATACATCTGCAGTAATGCTCTTTCATTTATACGATTTTTCATTTCATGTTTATTTCATCCATTGTTTGCAATGTTCTCTCTCTCTCTCTCACCCACAATTCAAAGCTTACAGGTGGGCTACTGAATTGAAATCTCTATCTTATTTGAGGGGGAGGTAAAACTTGACAAACTGCTTCACCCTCTGTTGTTGGACTACTGTGATGTTTGCTTAAAAAAGAGAGATTATGGCTGTGATAAAATAACGAAAGCAATATTTATTAAGCAAGTGAGCCCTATTATACAAAAAAATCAATAGACGTAAAACATTGAAAAAATTATTAGAATTGGAAATCAAATGTGAAAATATAACCAAAGAGCTAGCAGAAAGACTGCCCTCTGGGCGGTTTTCTGCTAGCCTCTGAACAAATTTTAGTTCTCTATAATTTGCCTACTATTATTTATCAATTAGAATTTTACAAGCTGCGCCAGGAAAAGGTGCTGTGAAAAAGCATGCAATATCGCACGGATTGAACTGACGAGTGGTGACAGTAAAACAAAAAAGCCCTTCAAACTATCTAAAACTGAGTGAACCGATTTTAATTTCAGTTATAAGTACTATATGTACACACACGTCGCGCGCACGCACAAGCACACACACATACATAAACATAGTCGTTACTTGCAAACGTGCAATGACTTGCTAGTATAGAACAAAAGTCTGGAACATGTGATCTGAGGCAATGTTTAGTTCAGTTTCTGATTCGGTTATATAAACATTGCATTTAAAAGTTTAATAAAAGCAAAATCATTATTTTATAGTTTAAATCAATCTGTATGATATTTATGGCTGACATGCGTTGCTACAGTCAGATCTGGATTAGAGACTAAGACTGGTTGCGATCGGTCAAGTCAGTGAAACATAGTGACTCTTTTGTTGTCTCAAACCAATGAAAAAGAAGCTTATAAAAATATACTAAAACATATGACTTATTTCCCCTTCAATTTGTCTATACAAGCTGAACCAAACGTTGATGTATTTCTGCGCTCTGAACAAATTCTAGTGATATGAATGATGTTGCAATATTTATCACTGAACGAGTGCCTACTCTCATCCAAGCATTAATCTTCACAGGAACTGTATGCATTTATTCAGATACCTTCTATATCCATTTACATTATAGACTCTTCATAGGTCGATATATACCGTTTTTGAGTTTTTACATTTCTCTACACACAAACTCTGCGAACATTCCATGTGAATTCCTTTTTGTTAAATTATATATTGAGCTTTTTATTAATTTATTTCGGCCTATATGATGAATGAATGGGAATTTTAGGCATAATTGCGTCTGTCTCTCTGGTGAAATCCTGTTTACATTTCGTTCCAGCTCTGCAAATACGACTCTAGTTGCATATACTACTATGTAGACAATTATTTTAGCTATTGACAGAGTCGTGAACAAACGGAGCAGGAATAGAAATCACGAATTACAATCGTGAGATCAACAATATTAATAGAAGCCAAAGTACATTGATACACATTTATACACGCACACACACACACACACACACACACACACACACACACACACACACACACACCACAGTTACATATATACGTGTATGCGCGTGTAGGCAAGGATGTGTGCCCGCGAAACTCGCTTCACAGCTATGTTTTCGGGTTCACTTCCATTGCGCGGCACCATCAGTATTTTAAAAATACTGATAATTTAGTATTATTAGAACTGTCTAATGAACGGTCATTGGCAACACCCATGTCCGAGTTTGTTGCATCTGGTGCCTCCATGATGCTTAAACCAAACATGACTTAGAAAGCCATCGCCTTCAACTGTAAATCTGAACTATTAAACTGTTGTAGGCATTCTTCAAACTTTCTGATTTGGAGGCTTTGCCAAAAAAGTCAAATTCCACTATCGAATATACTTTAGTGTTTTTATAATAATTTCGAATATGTCGCAGGCGCAGGGGTGGCTGTGTGGCAAGAAGCTTGCTTCCCAACCACATGGTTCCGGATTCAGTACCACTGCATGGCACCTTGGATAGGTGACTTATAGTATAGCCTTAGGCCGACCAAAGGCTTATGAGTGGATCCTAGTTGACGGAAACTGAAAGAAGCCCTTCGAATATATACGTGTGGGTGTGTGTCTCTGCGCTTGTCGCCCCACCGTCGCTTGTGTTTCCCTCCCGTAACTTAGCGGTTCGACAAAAGTGACCGATATAATAAGCACTAAGACACCTGATGAAGGCAGGAGGGTATATCAGGGTAAAAGTTGTGTTAACAACAAACAAGATTAGGACAAATATCCCTCAATTGCAAATAATGTAAATAGGCCCCTTATATACATTTTCCATGTCCTAAGATATTTTTCCAGTTCAGTT
>NC_042999.1:25369179-25426679 GCF_006345805.1 Octopus sinensis
TATCTCAAAGAAACAAAATTACCTATTTATACTGGGGCACTTGGATTGATATGAAAAGGAGCAAACAAATATGTAGACCAAATTCCTGGCAGCGCAAAAATAAGAGAGTTGCGAGAGCTCTTACTTATGGGTATCTCACATATCTTCCGTAAATTCCTCTTTATGTATGCGATCTTTTACATTCAGTTTTATAAATATAACAAATAGAATGTCAATATCGTTTAATCCATATTGTTTGCTTGGAAAATACAAAACAAAATTATCAGGACCTAGAGCACGAATATCGAAAAATGTGGAATTGCCGTAAAGTTGTTATCCCAATAGCAGAGGAACCTTTGGGTCAGTGGTAAATTGAAATGGTTGGTTATAAATGTTGGATATCGAGATGAATTTTCTGATTCTATATAAATCTTTCTGGCTTCGTACAGGTATGTGCTACAGACATAACGCTGCGGGATGCGACTAAATATTGAGCTATACAAGACTAATAGCAAACACAAAACAAAACAAAATTATATACAGTACAACGGCAAAATTAAATCGCAAAAATTGCTCTAAATTACTTCTCCTTTCCAGCTCATATTTTAACGTTCCTTTCTTTATGTCTTATGGTGTGGAGAGGAACAGCATACATTATTATTATTATTGGAGCCATGTTGTTCTGTAGAAAGTGCAAGTATTATATCACCGCATGAAAGTATTCTTATGAAAACACAAAAATCCAGACATTAACGAGAGCAAAAGACAGAGATGGAATCTAACGGGGGGAAACAAAAACAAGGTGATAAAATAATTGTGTTTTGTTTCATCAGAGGATAGTAAATTTATAACACATGCGTCAGTTCTAAGATTAGGTAATTATTCCGAATTATGGAGCATGCGTATGTACGCTCGTAGGCACGCACATATGCACTACGTACACGCGCGCACACACATAAACACACACACGCACACACAGACTAAAACACACAGCACTTATATATATATATATATATATTATATATATATATATATATATATATATATATACATGTGTATGTATATGTGTGCATGGTGTTTGTAGATATAAATACATATATGTTTACATGCACACACACATACATACATATGTGTATATGCAGAATCTAAAGGAAATGGTACTCAAACTATTTGATCGAGTTTATTATACTTGTTTTAGCAGTTTGGCTCTGAAACGCATTACACAGGTGCAGGGATCATTCCGTTAATGTGTCAGCCTGTTAACACACACACACACACATACACACACACACACACTCACACACATACACACACACACACACACATACACACACACACACAGTGGTTGAACAAGTCGATAAGCGTAGCTTGGACGCTCCAGTCAATTTGAGTTTCACTATATATATATGTGATGGACTCTCATCGAAGACGATGTATGAGCGTTCAGCTTTGCAGAACAACCTACACAAATGATTTATTTATAGTGTTCAAATGTAGATGCTGTACATTAGCTCACTACCGCCGTCAAATCGCCGTTGTTTGAACAGGGGCCCGGTTCGATCATATAATAATATAAATAATATATAAATATATGCATATATACATATATATATGTACATACCTACACATATATGTATATATACATGCATATATGGGTACAGGACACCGAAAAAACGTTGAGCACAATGAGAAACGAAAACATAAAAACAAAAACATAGAAACGAACGTTTTTTCAAACAACGAAATAAACCCCAGAGAAACGAAACATACAACATAAAGAATATTCCACTTCTTCATTTGTCTCTGTTTCATCTACTCCGCGGTTGGAAGGTAAGGACAAGACGCCACTTCATTGAAACAGTCCTTCCCGCAAAGCTAATTAAATAATATTTGGGATTTTTTGCGGAGGGTGAAAGTGGTAACTAGAACAGGACAGTAAGAACAAAACAGTAAAAACAATAAAAAAGTAAAAACAGTAAAAGACAGAACGATGAGAACAAAACAGTAAAAACAAACGAGCCCTCAGGGAGTAAAAGAAAAAGGAGATGGAAGAAAGAAGAAAATTGAAGCATAAAAGTTCATAGTTCAACTTTCCGAAGTTATAGAAACCAGAGCATGAGTCCTTAGGTGCAATCCTGCGTAGATCCATGATCGTATGTCCTTAGGTGCAATCCTGCGTATATCCATGTGAGTTAAAGTCCTGATATAGTAGACATCGTAAAAAAAAAGACGCCAACATATCAACGTTCAATAACCACCTAATAGCCACCTCCACTACCATTCACCATTTTGTTATTGAACGTTGATGTGATGACCCTGATAGGAAAGTATTCCAGCTGACGAAATGGAGGTGTATCGAGTTCATGAGTAATTAATCGTCAATTTGGGTGATCTGATCATCTTTAGAGAGCACCCACATGCCAAAACAAGTATGGTGAGCTTAAACAAAGAAAACGTTCCCGATCAAGCCAGGCAAGCGTTACAAAGACAATCAGAAAAAACTAATAATAATTTCGATAATAATACGTGGGGAGATTTTGCATCTGATGGGGAGCTCTGGAGGAATGTGGTTGCTACGAGTGTTAAGGAATTCGAGAACATCAATGAATTCGAGTTGCATATACTGAGTTGAAACGTGAATGTGAATCTTCTCCCTGAGAAGAGCACGAAAATATCTCCTTCACGTTACCTGTGTGGTCGTTGTCTGTTCCTCAAAAGCAGGCCTACCCAACCACAAATGTGGTCAGAGAGGCGCTCCTGTCTACCACTGTGACATCGAGCATGATCTTCCGTGTAGCTTTAGTGGCAGAGTGTATGGGTAAGCCAGTAAACTTACTCGGTCTCAAGTTGACTTCCATTTATACATGCGAGTATACATGCATGATCTATACATACATACGTACGTACATAGATACATAGATACATACATACACTCACAATCTCACGCACGCATACATACATATATATATACATACACGTTTGGACAAAGTAATAGAAACACCTAGCGTCATAATTTTGAAATATCTATAAAACTGTCAAAAGCTTGTTTACTTTTATGTTTTTTTTTTGTATTTGCGATTAGTGTTGTTTAATATGTTTTGCTAAAATTGCTGTTTTTGAGATATCATCAGAAAAGGTAATTAAAACTCTTTAAAAGGACAGATCTATCGGACTTTCAAAGAGGTCAAATTGTTGGTGCTCGTATGGCAGGCGCTAGCGTAATGAAAACAGCTGAAATGCTTGGTGTATCAAGAAGTAACTTCTCGAAAAGTAATGACAGCTTTGAGAAAGACGGAAAAAACCTCTTCGTCGAAACAAAACTCCGGAAGAAAACCAAAACTTTCAGGTAGGGACCGTCGGATTCTTAGGCGAATTGTTAGAAAGGATAAAAAAGTACAGCTCCCAAAATTACTGCAGAGATGAATGACCATCTCAAGAACCTAGTTTCCACAAAAATTGTTCGCCTGAGCTGCTCAAAGCCGGATTTCAAGGGAGGGCTGCAATCAGAAAACCACTACTTTTAAAAACAAACGTTGCAAAGCGTTTAGAATGGAGTAAAAACCTACAGAACTGGTCCCTAGAGAAGTGGAAGAATGTTATTTTCTTGGACGAGTCAGTCTTTACCTTATTTCTGACCACCGGCCAAGTATACGTATGGAGACAGCCATAAGAAGCATTTGATCCATACTGCCTTCTTCCAACTGTTGAACATGGAGGAGGATCTGTGATGATCTGGAAGTGGGGCTATATCTTGGAAATCTGCTGGCCCAATGATTTCTCTTCATGGCAGAATTAATAGTGAAGACTATTTAAGCACTTTATCTGATCAAATTCATCCTATCGTTGCGGAACTGATTCGGGAGGGAAACGCAATCTTTCAAGATGATAATGCACCAATTCACACAGCTAAAATTGTTACTGAATGGCACGAGGAACATTCTAGTGAAGTTGAACATCTTATCTGGCCAACAGAGTCCCCAGGTCTCACTATTATTGAACATCTATGGTGCATTTTAGAAAAAGAAGTAAGGAGTCAATATCCTCCACTATCATCACTATAGGAACTGGAGACTGCTTTAGCTGAAGAATGGACAAAAATGTCTTTAGAAACAATTCAAACTTTGTAGAAGTCCATATGTCGTAGAAAAGCTGTAAATACTGCCAAATGCGGTCCTTCCCCATATTAAAATAAATTTGTTTGAAATGTTAAGGTGTTTACATTATTTTGACCAACCCTTGTATATATATATATATATATATATACACGCACACACCCATACACTCACGCACATATATAAAATTAGAAATATATGTGTGTATGTTGTATGTATGTAGTATGTATGTATGTATGTATAATATATATATATATATTATATATATATATATATATATATATATATATATATATATATATATTGTATATATTGTAAGAGATGAAAAGGAGAGATAGAGAGTGTTGTATTCCTATATTTGTAAACTAAATGCGTGTTTGCTGGGCGGTGGTGAGTAAAACTATGCCAGTTTTATCTGAGTGCTGTCTGCTGAGAATGGCACTGGATGCCAGCTTTTAGTATTTAAACCCAAGTCGTCAGTTATGGAACAGAGTAATATTCGAAATGTTTGATCCATAACTTTTCTATTTTCTCAAGACCAACAGTAAATATGACTACTGTATCGTATGTAATTTTTCTAGTGTTTCCAAGACAGTATGGTGTGGCGTGAGAGAGATTTGTTTGCTATTCATTACAGCTAGGAATACAATCGATTATATATATATAGGTGCAGGAGTGGCTGTGTGGTAAGTAGCTTGCTAACCAACCACATGGTTCCGGGTTCAGTCCCACTGCGTGGCATCTTGGGCGAGTGTCTTCCGCTATAGCCTCGGGCCGACCATAGCCATGTGAGTGGATTTGATAGACGGAAACTGAAAGAAGCCTGTCGTATATATGTATATATATATATATATATATGCATGTGTGTGTATATGTTTGTGTCTGTGTTTGTCCCTCTAGCATTGCTTGACAACCGATGCTGGTGTGTTTACGTCCCCGTCACTTAGCGGTTCGGCAAAAGAGACCGATAGAATAAGTACTGGGCTTACAAAGAATAAGTCCCGGGGTCGATTTGCTCGACTAAAGGCGGTGCTCCAGCACGGCCACAGTCAAATGAGTGAAACAAGTGAAAGAGAGTAAAGATATACATACATACATACATACATATATATATATATATATATATATATATATATACAAGGAGTACACTGTTGCATACCTTTACTGGCACTGAGTAAGGTTTGTTATATTATCTGCTTCTGAAGTCATTGTGATATAATGATGCCAATACTATGTATGCGATATCGTTACATGCAAAATCCGTGATTCATAGCAACTTTGGGGGTTTTCATGGTGTGTTGTTCATATCTTGAGAAGTTGAGGTGCAAATTGTTCGGTAGTGGTTATTTGATCTTGTGGAAGAGGCTAACTTAAGACATATTGCAGTATAGATTTCAGAATTATGCTCACGTAGGCAGTGCTGGTTTGAAATGAAATTATTCGGCTGCTTATGTTGCGCGTTTGTAGAGACGTCAATTCTTTCACTTCCATTGGTGTGCGTGATCTTACGCTGTCTTTCTTCATTTTTGGTCTTTCCATTTTAACCTAATTATCCTCTCACATTTTATATCTTAAATAGTGCAGAAGAGAATTATCCCAAGAAAGACGTGACTTTTTCATCTGCAAGTTCCAGCAAAGACCTAGAATAGAAATATTCTACATATCTCAAAAAAAGATTAAGTTGGATAAGTTTCCCGTAAGCTAAAACACTATAATTAAATTAACATCAACTGTCGCCTCTCCTGGCCTTGTACCTTTACATTACATCACAAACAAGGGCAACAGATAAACACACAATATCTCAACAAAAGTTACATCGAAGCCCTTAAAATCCCAAGATGCAACCACAAGTGCCGATCGTGCTTTTCTTTTTGCGAGGACATAACACGTATAATCAGCAGCTGTTCAAAAATTTGATCGTGGTACGACCGCCCTCTGCGCCGATAAGTTGCTGCAAACCCAATACATAATGCTGTCCGCAGAAAAGGACTGTCCTGGGATTAACATACACGATACTCCTGCTATGGAATACAGGCATGTCAGGAAAAAGGAATATTGGTGGAACTTCCTCACCAAAACTTCTACCGAATGCAATAAAAACAGACCAGACATTGATATTCGGGACTAGAGAAAGGTCATGTACCGTTATTAGGTGAGCCATCCTACAGATGCAAATATCTCTTTCAAAATTAGCGCGAAGAAGCATAGCTATGGCCAACTGCTTCAAAATCTACAATTCCTTTACTCTGCTTGTAAATTTACATTCATAATAATAGCCATTGGTGCTCTTGCTTGTGTTAGTAAATGCTTTGACCACAAACGAGAGAAGCTAGTGTTTTCAAGCAAAGAAAGGGATCAGCTAACGCGAACTCCTGATACAGTCTTTTCAATGAATCAGTTAAAATATGCAAGACTTTCATGAAGTTCGACATGTAACAGGTATCTTTATTGTTATCCATAAACCAGTGATGGCGCTTTTGCTTCTTTGTCAGAAACCGGTTCCCTCATTCTAGAAAGAAGAGTAATAAATAAAAGAAAAGAAGAGAAAAACAAACCCACATATACACGCGAGCATGAATATATATATATATATATATATATATATATCTTTACTCTTTACTCGTTTACTTGTTTCAGTCATTTGACTGCGGCCATGCTGGAGCACCGCCTTTATCGAGCAACTCGACTCCAGGACTTATTCTTTTGTAAGCCCAGTACTTATTCTATCGGTCTCTTTTGCCGAACCGCTAAGTAACGGGAACATAAACACACCAGCATCGGTTGTCAAGCAATGCTAAGGGGACAAACACAGACACACAAAACAACACACATACACATATACATATATACGACAGGCTTCTTTCAGTTTCCGTCTACCAAATCCACTCACAAGGCATTGGTCGGCCCGGGGCTATAGCAGAAGACACTTGCCCAAAATTCCACGCAGTGGGACTGAACCCGGAACCATGTGGTTGTTAGCAAGCTACTTACCACACACCCACTCCTGCGCTATTATATATATATATAAGATATATATATATATATATATATATATATATATATATATATATATATATATATATATTATATATATATATATATATATATCTATATATATATATCATATATATATATATATATACACACCACATACAATGTACATGTTTTGTGTGTGTGTGTATAGGTATGCAACTGATAGTGCAAAAGAATAAGGGAAAGAATGAGAAGACAAAGAGAAGACTAGAAGGCGTTCATACATAGAGATATTGAAACTGTTGATAGTAGAAAGCTACGTAGTACTTATCATCATCATCATCATCTGCATAATCTCTATTATCGTAGCTAACACTACCGTCACCCCACTACTACTACTACTACTACTACTACTACTACTACTACTACCACCACCACACCACCACCACCACCACTACCACAACTACTACTACGTATAATGAGGAACAAACACTTAAGAAATACACTGGAAATCTTATAAAAACAAAATATAAACAATATCAACTGTAAAATGATATAAATAGCAGGCAATGGAGAATTATACACTGGAGAAAGATAAAATATAGATATAAAACAAAAAAAAAAACAAAAAAAATAATAAAATACAGAAAAAAGTGGAAAATTCGAAAACCAAAATAGCAAAGAATGAAATAACATAGTGATAGAATAAGTGAATTATTTGTGTAAGATCTTCCTGTTTTCCTTCTCTGTCCGTGTTTCAATTCTTCAAAACCTGAAATCACTAAATTCCTTGGATGTTTGTAATTTGTATAGAAGTTAACCTGAATATTAAGCACCTGTGTTGCTGGAACAAGTAACAAGTTTGGTTGTGTGGAATAAGTTTAGTTCATAAGCTCGCGGTTCCCGGTTCAGTCCCAATG
Organism: Octopus sinensis; assembly: GCF_006345805.1. NCBI lineage: Eukaryota > Metazoa > Mollusca > Cephalopoda > Octopoda > Octopodidae > Octopus > Octopus sinensis. The sequence continues at coordinate 25,377,164 of NC_042999.1, forward strand.
CGGTATCACTTCGGTGAGTGTCTTCTACAATAACCCCCGGCCCGACCAATACCTTCGGAGTAGATTTGGTACCCCGCCGTGTATGTAAAGATAACCAAATAAGAATGAGAACCAGAGAACAAAAGATATGGTGCGTGTATTTGTATGTGCGAATGTGCGCATAAACGTTTCCTCTGTGTATATATATACACATATACACACACACATGTATGTGTGTGTGTATGTGTGCAAATGTATATATGTCTGTGTATACGCACACACGCACAGACACACACATTTAATAGACATAATGTATAATATGTGTACGAAGCTCGGTTGAAAAGCTCATTGGCTAACGAAGATACATCGAATGTGATCAAACGAAGTTTATTTTTCAACATAGTCCAAATTTGCTGTCCAATCGCTTCTTCCATCGGTATTGAAGTGATTCGATCCCACCAGGGAAGCTTTCACTCTGTTCCTCAAAAAAGTGATCATTATTCCGATACTGCATCCCAGCCAAATGTTTTTTTTTTTCATTTTGAAGAATAGATGATAATCAGATGGGGTCAAATCAAAGGATAGGTAGAGTGGTCAACTAGTTCAAATCTAGTCACGCAAAGCAGCCATTTAAACCAAGGACTTGTGTGCAGGGATACTGTCCTAGTGAAACGAGACCACGTTCTTTAGTTTTCCTGGGGGTTTGATCATGATAGCCTTTCGTAACTGCCTTAGCAAATTGCCATAGTATTCTCCATTGATGGGGTGACGCTTTTGAAGTGAAGAAACACAATGCCTTTTGTGTCACCTACGCCCACTAAAACAGCCATCACCTTCCCTGCGAATGAAACGAACTTGGAGCAGGTGAGGAGGGGTGTTCACAGCATGAATTATTTTTTACTTTCTGACTTAAAGTGATGAACCCAATACTCATCTTGGTTTAGGAAACGTTGAAGGAAACCAACAGGATCTGCATGAAACAGCGCTAGATTTTTGGTCTGATCATTAAGTATCCGGACTGTTGCCATTGTAACGAAGTTAAAGCATGCCGCTTGACACAGATGGATCTTAAACCCTGCTGTGTATACACACTACGTTTTAACGTTCTAGCTCACTTCCGGTGTTTACAGCAGTGCTTGGAAGGAACGCGTGTAGCGTGTGATCATCACACTGACCATGCCAGAGAAAGTTGTGCAGAGAATATGCATCAAATTTAGTTAAAGCGTCCCGATACCCACTCAGAGTCCTATGCAAACTTTTCAGCAAGTTTCATCGTTCTCAACACGTCAAGGAGATCTTGTGCAACCGAAACCCGGGCGTCTTTTTGGTCAGCTGAAAACAGTTTTCAACAAACTTGGCAGACACGTCTCGTATACAAATATTTAGTGATAATGGACTTCACTGAACTGTAACTAATCTGTACATCTTTTGAAAAATCACGGATGGTGATTCGACGATTTCCCTACACAGCTGCGATGTCTTTCTCAGTTGTACTGGTTGCGGGTCTCTTAGAACGCTCGTTAATATCTAAATTTTTTCGGCCATCTTGGAAACGGCTGAACCACTCTTACACATGTGTGCGGCTCGTACAATCCTCTCCATATACCTTCTGCAATTTTGTGTTGGCATTTGAGCAGATATCGCCACGAAAACGTTCTCTGTCATAGTCAATGCGAAGATCAAACACTAAACAGCGGAAGTGAGCTAGTACATTAAAACTTAGCGCGCATGCACATCAAAGTTCAATATCAATCTGTGCCAAGTGGCTTTACTCTGCATGCTTCAGCTTCGTTACTATGGCAATAGAATGGATGCTTTTTGGTCACGCCTCCCATATATATATATATATATATATATATATATATGTAGGTCCCGGGTTGAGTCGGGGTTAACCACAGTAAATAAGGTACTCAATACATAGCAGAGTAAATTAATTTATTATATAGAAGGAGCTTCTACAGGACTAGACCTGTTTCATTCAAAAGAAATCATCAGGAAGCTAGTTGACAAGAGTTGTTTTGGCATTTATACATTTAGACAGGTTTAAAGGGGTGGTGGTGGGGGACTTTTTGGGGGTAGGCATGGCGCAAAACTATCATTATTAGGGGAGTGGTCAAAGAATCGGTGGTAAAGTATATATATATATATATATATATATATAGATATATATATATATATATATATAGATGCACATATCCTTTTTACAATATATTCGAGATTTCTTCCGTGTTCTTTCCGTTGCTTACAGATACTTAACTTAGCTCCAATTAACTATTAACAGAAGTGCAATTTCAATGAAATATTCCTGGTTTTATATGGTTTCAGCTATGTACTGTGAAGCACACATATACACGCATACATACATACATACATACATACATACGTATAAACTATATGTATATGCATATGTCTATCTATCTATCTATCTATCTATCTCCCGTATATTTATATATGTTCGTACATGAATGATCACACACGCACACGCACACACACACACACACACCACACACACACACACACACACACACACACATATATGGTTGTATGAATGTATCTATGTGGTTGTGGCTGTGTGCGTGCGTTTGTGTGTTTGTGCTTGTACCTTGATTCCGTTGATTGTTTACACCTGTTTCCTCTCCAAATCTTATCTGTTTTTATCTCTTGGAGATTGCTTCATTAGAACGCACACCGCATCCCCCACCTCATTGGTCTACCACCCTCTTTAACCTCCTCCCCTACGGTGACTCTTATCCAATTAGGCCTTTCCCCTCGTTCTTCCTTTTGTTCTCTTTCCTATTATCTCTTTCTCTCTTCCCAATTTTGAACCAATTTGATTCCTCTCTTTGATTACACCAGCTTTCTTTCATGCATCAAAATCCGCATTTAAACACACATACACACACATACACACACACATACACACACACACACACACACACACACACACACACACACACACACACACACACACACACACACACAGAGGAAACGTTTATGCGCACATTCGCACATACAAATACACGCATCATATCTTTTGTTCTCTGGCTCTCATTCTTATTTGGTTTGCCTTACATGGCTATGTTTCTCTGTAAGCGTGGACATGTACGAGTGTTTGTGTGTGTGAGTGTGTGTTTGGTCATATTTATTTAAATTATGCATATTAGTTTGACCATACATTATTTCTATTTGTTGTTTATGTCTGAGACACTTGCCTACGGAGATAAGGTATGATACTTGTCGTCTTGATGACGTCTACTGAGGCAGAAACACATGCGAACGACAGTAATCTTATGACGACAGAGTTAAGCTGTCAACTTTGGAGTACTCTTGTTTATTGAGATTAATTTCCCCTTCTCATCTGATGAGATGGCAATTACGATACATACTTTAGAAGGGAAGGTAATATTGGTTTCAAATATTCGTGGGGTGGGAGTAAGTCGATTATATCGATCCCAAAAGAATTTAAGGCAAAGTCGATCTCGGCAGAATGTGTGTGTGTGAGTTTATGTGTGTACACTAAGTTTTATATGAAAAATATGTCTTTTGACATTGTATGCATATGATTGAATCTGCGCTTCGCGGAGGATTTGAAATATTATAATATATAAGGATAAGACACGTATTCTTTGGTCTCTAATTTATATATTAATCTTTTGGCGTATCCGCTGATGAGAACTCCGCCTTGAAAATTATTTTATTTGCTAATTAAAGTTCGAAACCTGAGGTCCGGCTGTAAAACATGGTAAATGCTTTTATTTTTCATTCCCTTCGAAATTGCTCTTAACTGTGGTTTGGCCTTTTTGATTGGTCTTTCTAGTATGTTAGGCAACTTTTTAAGGGCTCGCCTTTTTGTGCTTAAATGTACATTAACTTTTATCCGTATATATATATATATATATATATATATATATATATATATATATATATATAGGAATATATGTGTGTGTATGAAAGTATATATGTGAGAGTGTGTTTGTGTAGAGAGAGAGAGAGAGATAGAGAGATAGAGATAGAGAGAGTGATAAAGAGAGAGAGAGAAGAGATAGAGATAGGGAGCGTGAGAAAGAGAGAGAGAGAGAGGGAGAGAGAGAGAGAGAGAGAGTAAATTTAAATAACCAAACAATAAAATTAACATTAACAAACAACAGCAGGGCGTGCACAAGTAATGTTTGACGCTCAGTAAAAAGAAGGAGTGTTTGACGTTTCAAGCATAGCTCTTCGTCTGAAAGGAGAAAGGGGAAAGTTAAAAAAAAACGAAATCGCCAACAGTACGTGTGTAGTTACATTACTAAATATATACATCTACATATATGTATATGCGTGGGTGTGGGTGCCTGTGTGTGTGTACGAGGTTTGAGTAAAAGGTTCATAGGCTGGCCAAATTATTCAAATGGAATGGGACCAAAAGAGGTTTATTTTTCATCATGGTCCCCCTTGCGGTCCACACACGCCTTCCATCGGTGTTGCATTGCTTCAATCCCAGTGGTAAAGAAGCCTTAATCATGTTGATCAAATAGCACATCACCTAGGTATGATGTCATCATCACAGTGATACTGCTTCCCAGTCAAGTGTTATTTCATGTTGAGAAACATATGGTTGTCAGATTGGGGCAAATCAGATGATTTATAGAAGCTGAGCAACAAGTTCAAAGCCAGTCACGTACATCAGCCATTGAAAACAAAGACTTGTGTATTGGAACATTGTCTTGATGAAACAGCCCCTTTCCTCAGTTTTCTCGAGCTTTTGGTCTCGACAGCCTTTGGTAATTACCTCAGGAAGTTTGCATATTTTCTGCTACTCTAGTCTCGGGCCAACTAAATCCTTGTAAGTGGATTTCGTAGACGGAAACTGAAAGAAGCGCGTCGTATATATATATATATATATATGTGTGTGTGTGTGTGTGTGTATGTGTGTGTGTATGTCTGTGTATATGTTTGTGTCCCCCCCACTATCGCTTGTCCCCCACCATCGTTTGTACTCCACCATCGCTTGACAACCGATGCTAGTGTGTTTACGTCTCCGTAACTTAGCGGTTCGGCAAAATAAAACGATAGAATAAGTAGCAAGCTTACAAAGAATAAGTCCTGAGTTCGTTTTTCTCGACTAAAGGCGGTGCTCCAGCATGGCCGCAGTCAAATGACTGAAACAAGTAAAATAATAAAAGTATATATATATATATATATATATATATATATATAGACTCGTCCGTGTGTTAACTTGGGCTTCCCAAGGACAATGTAAACTTCATCTAATCAAGATACTCTTGGTCTGAAGAGTAGCCTGTGGTATCACCTCTCACCTGGATATTTACCACTTCCGTGGTTCTACTTGCTATGAAACATATGTAGCCCGGATTTTATCTACTCCATTCCTTAATTCTTGTATATATATATATATATATATATATTATATATATATATATATCGTAATATATATTATGTATATATGTATGTATGTGTATGTATGTGTGTGTGTGGTGTGTGTGTGTGTGTGTGTGTGTGTACGTATGTATTTATACACATCTTACTGTCTGAATTTGGAAACGTCTTTCGAAATTACTCTAAGGTATTGCGTTTCGTTTACAGAAGGGAAATTAAGGGTTGGGTTACCTGTGGGTTCAAACAACAACAACAGCAACCACCACCACCACCACCACTACCTCCACGACCACCGCCATCTTTGTACCTTTATATCTTCTATTAAAAATTTGCCATTTTTTTCTGCTTTTTGTACACCCACCGCATTTTTCTATTTCTCCACCCTCTTTCATTCCTTCACTCTCTCTTTCTCCCTTTCTTTCGTTTCTTCGTTTCTTTCTTTCTTTCTTCCTTCCCTTCTTTCTTTCTTTGTTATCTTATTTTCTATCATCCACCTATTTGAAATTATATTTATTTATCTTTTCCTACTTTGCTCATCGTTTGCTCCATTAATTTCGAATTACCCCCCCTTCGCATTCACCTCTCTTACACTTTCTCCTTTTGTTTTTGATATCCACTACCTCTTACCCTTTCTTTTCCTACGCTCATCGTCTCCTTTTATATCCCCTTTCTTTCCTTCTCTCTGGTTTTCTCTCACACAGTCTTTTTATATTCTCATCTATTCATTTCCTCTCTTCATTGTAAGCCATATTATCTACACACACATATCTACTCTTCCTTTATCTTTCCTTCATTAGACTATCTTTTTCCAACAATACATCCTTTCTATATATATATACATAAACCACCACACCTGCATCACCACAATAACAAATTTCCAGGGTATTGTCCTTGGTATAAACAGTCTAATGCTGATATTGTTGTTTGTGTTGTACCAGCAGACTTGAATCTCGAGCCTTCAGAAACATCAAAGACATTCTAATTTTGAATAGCCCATATTTTTCTCAAATCCGGTATTATGTATCTAGGACTATATGAGACAATGTTTCCTTTTAACTCTATATAGGCATTTCTCTTTGCATTTAGTTTATGGGAATATTATGGCCCGTTCTGTTTTTCATGCTGCCTCTCTATTATTCGAATAGTGTTCAGTCATTATTCGGTAGTCTTCAAAAGCTGTCTCAGATCAAAGATCGAGGATTGTTCTTCGCATCACCGGTATATGTTTAAATTCATATATTTACTATTTCTTTACTACCCATAAGGGGCTAAACACAGAGGGGACAAACGGATTAAGTCAATTATATCGACACCAGTGCGTAACTGGTACTTATTTAATCGACCCCGAAAGGATGAAAGGCAAAGTCGACCTCGCCGGAATTTGAACTCAGAACGTAACCGCAGACGAAATACTGCTAAGCATTTCGCCCGGCGTGCTAACGATTCTACCAGCTCGCCGCTGGTAGAATTCATAAATTCATATATTTACACCCACTTTTGGTTAATATTTCTCTAATTAGAGCTGTTGTGGTTTCAGGTATTCTCTTAGGAGAATTAAGGTAAAAATAACCTAAATGGGACTTATTTCCGAACTTCCAGACACGGTAAGCGCACAACTGACAATATAGTTTGCAGGCCCCGAATAATAAGATTCTTGGATAGGACCAATCATAGTATTTTGTCATTATTGGATGTATCGATCATTCTTTCTTATACACCGTTTCTGTGTGTATGAGAGTATATATATATATGTGTGTGTGTATGTGTATGTGTGTGTATGTATGTGCGTGTGCGTATATATAGGCGCAGGAGTGGCTCTGTGGTAAGAAGCTTACTTCCCAACCGCATGGTTCCGGGTTCAGTCCAACTACATGGCACCTTCAGCAAGTGTCTTCTAGTATAGCCTCTGGCCGACTAAAACCTTGTGAGTGGATTTGGTAGACGGAAACTAAAAGGAGCCCGTACCATTTATATATATATATATATATATATATGTATGTATGTATGTATGTATTTGTTATTTGTGTCTGTGTTTGTATCTCCCACCTCACTTGACAACCGATATTGGTGTGTTTACGTTCCAGTCACTAGCGGTTCAGCAAAAAGAGCCCGATAGGATATTACTAGGTTTACAAACAATAGGTCCTGGGATGGATTTATTCGACTAAAGGCAGTGCTCCAGCATGGCTGCCGTCAATTACTGAAACAAGTAAAAGAGTAAAAGAATAAAAAATATGTATGTGTATATTATATATTTATATATAATATAATATATATATATATATATATATATATATATATATATATATATATATATATATATATATAGATATATATATATATACATATATATACATGCAATCAAGCCTTATGCATAGCACTCACAGAACGCATCTGAAACTGGACATAGCAGATGCGGAATTACACATACCACAGTATGTAGTACTACGGACCGACAGGAAAGAAAGGAGTCATGGAGGAGTTGCTATGTACATCCGTGGGGACCTCACACCCCAGGTCCTTTTGTCATACTCAAACTCGGTGTGTGACACACTAATTGTACACATAAGGCAACTTGATGTAGTTGTGTGTGCTACATATCGCCCTCCAGATGCCCCAAGTCATATGGGCAAGTTGAGGACTGCCTTTTAAAAATAGAAGAAGTTCTAACCACATTAGAACAACACATAAGTGTACTTCTCATGGGAGACTTCAATCTACCGAATGTCAGATGGCCCGAGGGCCTTTCTCTCCCAGGAATGACAAGATGTGAACGAGGACAGGCGAGGTCCCTCCTGACCTCACCAACACCCTGTACATGGAGCAAGTAATACTCCAACCAATCAGAGCAGTAACACACTGGATCTCTGCTTCACAAATAATATGATCTCATCCATAATGTGAAAGTGACACCGACACTACTCTCGGATCACAACATGGTAGAGCTGACCATGTACGGGCCAAAAGAGAGCACGGACATGCAGCCTACAAGAAACCCTCAGAATCTTTCCAGCTTGAACTTCAATAAGGCAAACTGGAAACAAATTGAGAAAGAGATCCTCAAACAAAACTGGCCTGAATGTCTCTCCTCGCCGGACATCGACATGATACTTCAACAATTCATGTCTGTAATGCAAGCCATATGCTACAAATGTGTCCCAGAGAGAAAGGCCACTGTACACAAGAACAAAATCCCCAGAGAGAGGAAAATTTTAATGAGACGGCGTACAAAAATTTCAAGTCGCCTAAACAAACAAATTGAAAGCAGTGAAAAGTCCCGCCTGAAAATAAAACTGTTGGAAATTGAAAATTGTCTGCAACTCTCCCATGAGAAGGAAAGAGCTATAGACAACATAAAAACTAACCCCAGAGCTTTCTACAGGTATGCCAAAGAAACAGCTACGGTGCACTGTAGGATAGGGCCACTCCTTGAAAAGGATGGCGCACTCACAGGAAAACCAATGAGGGTAAGTGAAATACTGAATGAACAATTCAAGAGTGTTTTCACTCCACCCCTTGGGCATTTCCAAATCAGCAATCCAACTGACTTCTTACCACTGCAGATATAGAATCAGAGGCGGCGACGATAATTTACATCGATATAAGGAAGACGATGTAATAAGGCTATAGATGAAATGAAAACAGACTCAGCTATTGGCCCCGATGGATTCCCGGCAATCCTCCTAAAAGTATGTAAGAGAGTCTTAGCAAGACCACTGCAGTTCCTCTTTCAGAGCTTCCTTGCAGCTGGCAAACTTCCAAGAAAACTGAAGGAAGGTAAAATATGCCCTATTCATAAAGGAGGTAGCAGAGCGGAGGCCAAGAACTACAGACCTATCTCTCTGACCTCACACATCAGCAAGGTCATGGAACGAATAGTCAGAAGGAAACTAATCACCTTCCTTGAAGAAAATTACTTGCTGCCTGACACCCAACATGGTTTCCGACCAGGAAGAAGCTGCTTAACTCAGCTCCTGCAGCACTATGACTGGGTGCTGAAACAACTGCTCAACCACTCAAATGTGGAAGTCATATATCTCGACTTCGCAAAGGCCTTCGATAAAGTCGATCATGGAATGATATGTCACAAACTGCGTGATCTTGGCATAGTTGGAAAACCAGGAGAATGGCTTCACGACTTTCTGAAGAATAGAAGTCAGGTGGTAGTAGCCAATGGGGCCACTTCCATTAGCACGCAAATAGTGAGCGGTGTTCCGTAAGGCACTGTTTTGGGACCACTACTGTTCATAATGGCCCTCTCAGACATGCCCTCAGCCACGCGGAGAGCCACGATCACAAGTTATGCAGATGATACAAAAGTTTCACAGGCAATACAGAACCCTGAAGACACTAGGCACCTGCAATATGAGCTGGACGAAATATACAAGTGGGCTGAAAAGAATAGCATGCAGTTCAAAGCTGAAAAGTTTCAAGCTTTATACTATCAGCATGCAAAACTGAATGCAATACCCAAGGAATACACTGGACCCGGAGGGATTGTAATCCCAGAGGCACAATCAGTGTGTGACCTGGGTATTCACATGAGTGATGACGCGACCTTTCATGTACATGTTGCTAAACTGACAATGAAATGCAGACGGCTGGCTGGATGGATTCTTAGAACCTTTAGAACAAGAGAACAAGAAACCATGATGGTCCTCTGGAAAACACTTGTCCTAAGCCACTTTGACTATTGCTCTCAGCTATGGTCACCATCCAGTGTCAAGTTGATCACAGAACTTGAGGCGATCCAACGAAGCTACATGAAGAAGATAGCCTCTATGCAGAATGTAAGCTACTGGGAAAGACTCAAGAGATTAAAATTATATTCCCTGGAGCGTAGGCGGGAAAGATATGCCATAATATACATCTGGAAGATCCTGGAGGGAAGTGTCCTGAACTTTGGCATCGAGAGTTACGCAAATGCCAGAACTGGCGCCACTGCGTGGTGCCTAGGACTCCAAACTTGCCATCAAGATGTAGGACAAGATTCTGTGATAGCCTGGGCTTCCGAGGCCCACAGCTCTTCAATATCCTCCCGAAGAACCTGAGAGACCTGCATGGGGTGGATACAGATGTCTTTAAAATGGAGCTGGATCTCTTCCTGTCAGGTGTCCCAGATGAACCAACTTCACGGCAGGAGGGGCAGATGAGGGCAGCTGCATCGAACTCTCTCATGCACCAATAGCAGTTGCTAGAAAGCCTCCATGAAGTGAAACCAAGTAGCAACACCAATGGCGGTGCCCCAGCATGGCCACAGCTCATAAGCTGAAACTAGAATCAATCAATCAATCAATCAAAACATATATATACATGTGTATATATATATATATATATATATATATATATATATATATATATATATATATATATATATTATATATATATATTATACATATAATATATATATATATATTATATTAATATATATATATTATATATAATATATATATATATATATACATGTATATATATAGATATACACATATATGTGTGTGTATGCATACATATATGCATACACATCAGCTCATATATACGACCATATATACGTGCACAAAGCTATGTGAGTGAGCGCGTGCGAGCGTGTGTGAAAGGTTTCCGTGGTATGTACGGGTGTATGTGTATATACCATGTGTGTGTATAAGCGTATGTATGTACGTATGCACAGGTATTTATATATGTACGGTTTCGCATGCACGCGCACAAACACACACGCGCACGCGCCTACGCACAATCACTCTCACAGGGTTTATATTGGTGTGTATATATGCATGTGTAAGTCTTAACTGCCCCGTCACTTTCTCTCTCTTTATCTCTGCCTATATTTATCTCTATTGCATCTTCTCTCTTCTCTCTCTCTTTTCACCGTCATCCTTCTTCATTTCACTCTCTTATCATTAATCCCAGCTTTAGCTCATTTTAATCTGGTATCATTTCAACATCAATTATTATACAATCAAATATAAACAAAATCCACACTGACAGGAGAACTCTTTTACACTGGAGAAAAAACTAGCATGAAAGTGGCTACATCTGCATGTGTGTGTGTGTGTGTGCATGCGTGTGTGTGTGTGTGCATGTGCGTGCGTGCACGTGCATGTCCGTGTGAATGTGTGTGAGTGTGTGTGCATGCATGTGTGTATATCTATGTGTGGCTGGATATCAGAATTTCCAAGAAATTCCTGGATATATAACAGAGTTTAAGGAAAGGTATACTTTTGAAGTATCTCAAACACTTCTGTGTATAGTGAATGAGTGAGTGTGTGTGTGAGTGCGTGTGAGTGTGTGTGTGTGTGAAAGAGAAGGAAGGAGAGCGAGAGAGTCAGAGAAGTAGAAAGGGAATGGATGGGGGAGAAGAGCAGATGGGTGTAGGATAGAAATTTTAAGAAGTGAAAAAGTAAAAAGTAATACGAACCACTTCTAATGAACCAAAACTGTGCTATGGGGAAATCATATGTTTATACATATATATATACATACATATATATATATGTGTGTGTATATATTTTATATATATATATATATATATATATTATATATATATATATATATATATATATATATATACATATACATATATATATATAAAATAATATATATATATATATATATATATATATATACATATATATATATATATACATACATATATATATATAGATAGATATGTAAATATGTGTGTGCATATTTACATACACACACACACATAAATTGTGTATATATGTAAGTATATATATATATATATATATAATATATATATATAGAGAGAGAGAGAGAGAGAGAGAGAGAGAGAAAGAGTAGAGTCCACAGTGATCCATAGGCAGGAGAGGTATAACCAGAGGGTAAAATGTCCAAAAGAGAATCCGTGAGGAGTAGAAAGGTAGAAAGTCCAGTGGAGGAGTTCGTATGTGATAAGAGGTTACAGAAGCAACTGGGGAAGTGAGGACATCAGTCCTAATCAAGGTAGTAAAAATAGTAGTTGAATACCAAATGTAGAGTAATATACTTTTAAGTAAAGCTGCAAAAGTATCATAGGACTGTAACTCTGTGTTTCACGTTCCTGTTCGTCGGACAATTGTGATAAACATTTGACCTTCTCTGGAGTAGGTGAGGAGGGGAGTTTCCACTGCATGGATTGCCTCTTTGTCGCTAGTTCAAAGGGATGAGTTCAACATTCATCCTGCCTTAGGAAATGTTTAAGGAAACCCGCCGGATCTGTCCCAAACAGGGTTTCCCGTGATGTTATCAGACTTGTGCGCTTTTGATCAGGTTTCAGATGATGTAGCACTCACCGAACAGAAACCTTCGCCATGCCAAATTCATTTTGCAGAACCTCCTCACGCCAAGTTCATTGGGCAGAACATTCTAAACCCTCTCATGAGAAAATGTTAATAGCATTGGCTATTTGATTTATAGTCAATCGTCTGTCTATCACCAAGTGGTAAACACGATCGTTATTTTTCTCGGCGGTGGCAGTTGCAGGACGTACAGAACTTGGGTCATTTCAAGACTCTCTCTTCCCCTCCTAAATTCAGCTGCCCACGTTTACACTGGAGATAAATCTGGAGCATCATTCTTTAATGTAGCAAGCATGTCACCATGAATGACCTCGGGGGCTAAACCCATTTGCTCCAGGTACTTGACAAGACTACGATGGCAAATATTGTCCATTTTCAAGGGAAGTCTTTACTAGTGACTTTTGAAGTCTTCTTTAAACAGTCAGATATTAGTTTACCGGGAAAGAAACCAATGTAGTTGTAAATAAGAAGGGTTGAAATTAACGCATACAAGATTTCACTGCGCTAGCATCGCTCCTTCATAGTCAGCCTATGAAATTTCTAGCCCACTCACGTATGCTAGAAACTTCATATGGTACTTATGCTGATATGTATGAAACCTGCTCAAGCAAGAAATAATGTCGCACGAAGTAGCGTTGAATGAAATATATTGACGCAGTCGCAGTCATAAGCGGAGAGACGAACGGCCCGGAGAGAAGGAAAAAGTCCAAGAAAAACATGCGTGTAGTTAGATCGCTGAAGTGACCGGAAGTATTCTCTTACACACACACATACACACACACAAGTACAGACACACACACACACACACACACACCACACACACACACACACTCTCTCTCTCTCTCTATCTCTATCTCTCTCATACATAGATAAATATATATATATATATATGAAAATATTCATGTAATTTTCTTTCAGATTTTGCCAACTTCATCATCATTCAAATTGTGTTTGCATCGTATTCACGCCAAGTAAATAAGATATTCGTCGCTATATTCTTTATGAATTTTGAAAAGGGAATAGTGCAAATGTAGCAGCAAATTCTCTCCAAAATACTTACGGTAATGGCATAACGAATGAAAGAACATGCAAAAGAACATCCGCAGAAATGAGGACTACATCTTGCAGGGTGAATCAAGAGAAAGGTATCCAGGATGGTTGGATCCTGATGCATTGGAAGCCACCGTTGAAGCAAAATCGATTGTTACAATTTGGGAATTATGCACAGTCGTCAACATGAGCCACATCATTATTCATCGTGAACTGAAAAGGCTTCGTAAAGTATCAAAGAGTGAAAAAGGGATCTCGCATAATTCCTTTGCAGAGAATCGTAAACAACGTCTTGATTGCTGTACATTGTTGCCATCTCGCGAGCTTCCTAATAGAGTCATACTGTAGATGAAAAATGGATACTTTATCATAATGTTAGGCAAAAACGTTGGTGGCACAATGCCAGCTCAGTAGTCCAGACGTGGCCTGCATCCGAGGAAGAGAATTCTGAGTGTATGGCGGGATATGCGTGGAATAATTTATTATGAGCTGTTAGATGATAATCAGACAACATCCGAAGTATATTGCCAATAGCTAACACGTTTGAAAGCAGTATGACTAAAAACATCCATCAGAGAAGTAGTCGTCCTTCACCATGGCAACGCTATGTCTCACTATGCACAAAAGATCAAAGACCTCCCAGCAAAAATTGTCTGGCAAATTATGTATCACCCACCATTTATTCTGGACCTCACACCTAGACAATGCCATCTATTTAGAAGTTTACAAAAATTATTTGAGTGGATTAAGACTTACTTCAAGAGCAGAAGTCGAAAAGGAGTTAATTTCACTTCACCTAAATTCACTTAGTGGAGGCGCGTGGCTTAGTGGTTAGGGTGTCAGCATCATAATCGTAAGGTTGTGGTTTCGATTCCTGGACCGGGCGACGCGTTGTGTTTTTGAGCAAAACACTTCATTTCACGTTGCTCCAGTCCACTCAGCTGGCAAAAATGAGTAACGCTGCGATAGACTGGCGTCCCGACCAGCTGGGGAACACATACGCCTTTGAAACCGTGGTATTAAAAAGATCATTCCAGTTGACCGAACGCTGCATTGATTAATGTTAGTCCTTCAAAACATAAGAAGGCACTGATGCCACGGTGAATTGTCGAATATCTTATTACTTTTGATTAGATTCCCTGTTGTCATCCTAATTGAATTAGCTTACAGATTTAAAATCGCCTACCAACGTTATCGGTTTTCTTTTACTTGTGTCAGTCATTAGCGTGCAGTTTTGCTGGGACAATACTTTAAAGAATCTTTGTTGACTCCAGTACTTTTTTCATGCTTGATAATTTTATATCGGCCACTTTGGCCGAATTGCTGAGTTATGGTGATGTAACCATACAAACTACCGGTACCAAGAATTGATGAGGCTCAGACACTCACACAAAGACACACACACCACACATATATACATACACATTATACATACAATACATATATATATATATATTATATATATATATATTATATATATATAATATATATATATATATGTGTGGTGTGTATATATATGTGTATATATTTATTTATATTTATATTAAATTAGAGACAAAACCACTATGGCAAATCAAACAAAGAAAGACTTAAGCCAATACATAAAATAATTTATATAA
The DNA here is from genome assembly GCF_006345805.1 of Octopus sinensis. Classification (NCBI taxonomy): domain Eukaryota; kingdom Metazoa; phylum Mollusca; class Cephalopoda; order Octopoda; family Octopodidae; genus Octopus; species Octopus sinensis. The sequence goes on from NC_042999.1 coordinate 25,392,489, forward strand.
ATTTAATTTAATTAAATTTAATTTATATAAATTATTTTATGTATTGGCTTAAGTCTTTCTTTGTTTGATTTGCATAATAGTGGTTTTGTCTCTAATTTAATATAATATAATATTTTACTATAAAATTGGATTCAATCCTAAATCGATTTTTTTTCCCTGTAAATTTGGATTTATTCCCTAATATTTATTATTATTATATATATATATTATATATATATATATATATATATTATATATTATATATATATATATATATATATATATATTATATATATATATATATACATACATATATATATATATATATACAATATAATATATAGTATATATATATATATATATATATATATATATTATATATATATACAATATATATACATAAAAACATATATATATGTATACACACGTGTATCTACTGTAGCCCGTGGTACCTTGGGTTACTGTTTTCTACTATAACCCGAGACGTTATGCAAGTGTAGAAAACACTCACCTAAGGTGCCACTCAATGGGAGTGGACCCGGAATCATATAAGCAAACTTTTTACTACATAGCCACTTCCTAATATTTTCTAGCCAGTTTAATTTAGTATTTATTACTGAAAACTATTTTAGTCATAACTCCACATCCATAAAATTAGCAATTTTAGGTTGTGGTAAACTTTGTTTTGGATGCTATATACTAAAAACCGTTTATGTAAATAATTTACAAGTTTCAACTACCTCCGTTTTTTAATTTATGTATACTTAAAAAAAATATTCGTTATACATTTCCCATTTTCCTAACTTTATATCCTGGCAAAAACAAACGTAAACTTTAGTGAACAAGCTGCTGCAATAGTTCTATTAAATTAATTCAGAACGCCGTTTTTCTTCTAACTTTTGTTGACAGATTCTAAAAATACAACACCTTTAAACATAAGCTCGCGCGCAACACACAAATGCACATACATGTGCACAGCACACACGCACACATACATACACACACACACACACACACAAACTGGGGAGCACACACAAACACGTACATACAGGCGTACATATACAAGCCTCAGTATGCCTGTCCCATCTAGTTATCCACAATATGTTACCAAAATATAATCCCCATCACCACCATTCAACAGTGCTGTCCTGCCACTGCTGTTCTGCTATTCTGCTTGCTTCAACGTCACAAACTACTTGGAGAACTTCTTCAAAAGCACTAACCAGAAGTTGGCACTTTTGGATCATTCAATCGCAACAGTAGCAACTTAAATTTATAAAAGAAAACAAACCGAATATACCGATATACAGAGAAACTTAGACGCAACAGTTAAGTATTTAATGATATAAAAGACGTCTTAATATGCTGAGTTCTGATAAGAATAATATCGGTCTTAATATATATAGGCCCTTGTCATATATTTCTACAACTCTTGCCCATAACTATATATCTTCTATCTTTTACATGATTCAGACATTAGATTGCCAGTACTGTGTGTATGTGTTTAAATGTGTTATATATATATCAAGTGTGCGGTGAATATATTGTCGTCTAAATTACGCAAAAATGAAAATAACATTGAAATCTCATCTTAACAGATATATTTACCAAAATTATATAAAAATATCTTGAAGTACGAAAGCGTAAATTTATTCTATATAATCGCCTTTGGTTTCAACCACAGCCTCCACACGACTTCGGAATCTCTTGCAACTCTCCTGGAGGGTATCCTTATTTAAGTTGGTGAATGCTGCTTGCTTTCAGTTCATCTTTGGTGTTACAAGGAGTTTTGTTGGTCTCTCGATCAACTGCGCCTTACATATAATCAAGGGTGTTGCAGTCTGGATAGTTAGTTAGGTGGCCAGATGTTAGAGGTGATGTGGTCGCAGAAATTGTCTGATAGCCATGAGTGGGTTCTCCTGCTTATGTAACATGATGCAGAGTTCTACTACCAGACATAGGGTCTACCAGCAGGCACCCTCTTATCCCAAGACAGCACTACATCCCTCAGGCACTTGATGTAGGTCTCCGTGTTGTGTCTGAGGCCGTGTAGGATGATGAATGGAGGCATAATGTTACCATCACTAGTGATCACTGCAAACACCATGATGTTGACAGGATGTTTAATTTTTATTACTCTCGGTACATGTTCTCAGATTGACACCCAAACACTCTGGAATGTTCGTGTTGGAGCTTCCGGTGCGAATGCCAAGCAGTTCAACTTGTCGATTCCAAATTTCTGGGAGAGTAAATTGCATCATGGCGCTGTTTTTGCTACAGACGGTGCCCAACTGACCCTGCTATACTGTGTAGTCGACAAATCAAAAATGGTGAAAATCGATGTCCATCACTCCCAAATGGGACTGAGGGTGAATTATATGGCCTGTCCCTGGCTCTAAGGTGTTTTAACACCGGCGACATGAGCGTTATAATACTCCGCTACGCCTTTGCAGCCACCAGAAAATACACAAATCATATATATTAATATATGTATTTAACAATATTTATTATACTTGAGCTGCTTTTGTTATACGTAATTTTTCTCTTAGGTATGCAATTTCCAGGCATACCAGCTCATGATTTTACATATAAGTCGTTGGACTGGCTAGCTGACTCGCCTTCAACCCAGGCGGGTAGGTGGTGTTGATAAGCCACAAAAAGGGCGAAACATCAATGTCCATCACTCCCAAATGGGATTGAGGGTGAGTTATCAGGCTTGTCCATGGCTCTAAGGAGTCTTAACACACCGGCGATATAAGAGTTATATACTCCGCTACGCCATTGCAGCCACCAGGAAATACACAAAGCGTACACATTAGTAGATGTATTTAACAATATTTAATATTCTTGACATTCATTTAATTCATATGTAAATAATATATATATATATATATTATATATATATATATAAATATATATAAAAGGAAATGAAGAAAATGCTGACAAAATAATTTGATTAATTTAAGTAATTTAATTAGGTGAAAGTTCTTTTTACCGGTTGCGCATTTGTTATGCTTATCAAAAGTTTTTTCCTAAAAACTTTTGATAAGCATAACAAATGCGCAACCGGTAAAAAGAACTTTCACCTAATTAAATTACTTAAATTAATCAAATTATTTTGTCAGCATTTTTTTCATTTCCTTTTTTATATATCACACCTCGTGTTCCACATCTCCTTTTTAAATATATATATATATATATATATATATATAGATATATATATATATATATATATATATATATATATTTTTATTGCCCACAAGTGGCTAAACAGAGGGGACAAACAAGGACAGACAAACGGATTAAGTCGATTACATCGACCCCAGTGCGTAACTGGTACCTAATTTATCGACCCCGAAAGGATGAAAGGCAAAGACGACCTCGGCGGAATTTGAACTCAGAACGTAACGGCAGACGAAATACGGTTACGCATTTCGCCCGGCGTGCTAATGTTTCAGCTAGTTCGCCGATCGGAGTGATCACAATTTAGGCTAGTTGAAATATGCTTGTCACATATTTCAACTGTTCGTTCAGAGTTGCCTCTCTTAGTTACATGTTGGTGTTGGCTGCTGCTTGTTTGTGAGTTCTAATTGCGTTATTCCTATGTTTCCTCGTTCTTGCACTGTTTGTTATTGCACTGATTTTTGTACCTGTTAAAATTTGGACTACCGTTCATCTGTGAACTGTAATTGTCGCCCTGCGAGGCAGAAATTCTGAAAGTTTTGTTCGAAACCATCTGATGTTGGACTTTTCGTGATTTGAACTCTTTCATTTTTTACCCTTTGCAGGGTAGAAAATATTACTTTTGGCAATAATTTTGGCAAAAAGTATTTTTTGCCATAAGTATTTTTTCAATTCCTATCGAAAGAATTCATTTTTCTGTTATGGAATTCAATGTAATGTCTAACAAAGAATTCCCAGAGATGGAGGAAGTACCAGCTAAAGAAACAGATAATGCAAAGCAAGCTTTGCGGCCGCCGTAGGCGGGAATATGATAAAGTCAGAAATGACAATGGCAGAAATCTACTTAAAAAAGAACGGAAATGATAGGAAATTACACCCTCCGCAGGAAATTGTACATAACATAGCTGCGAGAACGGTAGTTTATAAAACGTACAACCTAAAAGAAAAAAAGAATTGTATCTTGTAAAAGTGAAATAATTGAAAGGTGTCTGGCACCTATTTGGAATAAAATCGTGTACGTTGGACGTGGTAGAAGAAGCACAGTTCGCTAATGAAAACACGGCAAAAGAGCTATCAACAAAAACACTAAAAATGAGGAAATTAGTTTACTACCACTGTTATTGGGTAGAAGAACAGCAAAAGTTACCGTGGAGAAATACCAGCAGGATACGACGTACTTTGGATAGCAGCAGCCTTAACTTATCATATGGAAGAGATAATGTCGATTTTACAGAGGAAGAAGTAAGTGACCGAGAATTGGAAGGGACCGACCCTTGAGGTCGTGGTTCAAGCCACCCCTGAAGTATTTGAAGGCTGCCCGATAGGTTATTTATAGGGGAAGGGCTGAGTGTGAGTGTTGCAGCAGAGTGACCTATTCCTGAATGTAAAGAAGATAAAGATCTTGGTGGTGGATAAGCACAGGACAGACCAAGGTGACTTCACCGTAGACAGAGAGATGAATCAGGAAGTGGATGATATTGTGTACTTGGGATCCACAATCAACACCAGGGGATCAAGTACACAAGAGATACGGAGAAGGCTCGAGATAGCGAGGCAAGCGGTACAAGAATGGAAAACATCTGGAAGAGTCGTGGCGTGTCAATGATGTTGAAGATAAGGCTACTTCGGGCTGCCACTTTCTCTATTCCGACGTATGGCTGCGAATTCGTGGACAATGTTAAGGGCTGACGAGAAGAGAGTGAGCGCTTTTGAAATGTGGTGTTACCGCAGAATCCTTAGAGTGTCGTGAACGGAGAGAAGGACGAGCAACTGGTTACTAGAAAAGCTCGGTTGTGAGATGACGCTTCGGCGAAACATCATGAAGCGGAAGCTATGGTTCTTTGGCCACGTCATGCGCCGGGATGGACTTGAACGAACGCTTATAAATGGCAAGGTGAACGGTAGGCCACCCTTTGCTGAAAGACATCGCAGCCACAGGATTGTCTTTATTCTCAGCTGTCCATGGGGTAGAGGTCAGAAGAGGGTGGCAAGACATCTCGATGACCACAGCATCGCATAGTGCGACACCTGACTAGGATGATGATGATATATATATACATACATTATATGTATATCATCGCCATGATAGATCGTTAGCCACTACACACATTTTTCTCTCCTTTTTATCTCCTTGTTTCTCTCCTTTTTTTGTGTCACTTTCTGTAGAAGAGCGTAGGCTTGAAACGTAAAATACTTTTTCTATTCCTGAGAGTTATACTAATACATCTGTTTGTTTTGTATACCACTGTCTTCGTCTTTTGTTGTTTTGTTTCGTAAATTCTCCCTATATATATATATATATACCTACATAAATTAATTTCTGCATCTGTATATATATATATACATGATTTGGTTATAAAGATTCAATAGGATCAAAGAACATCATCACATAGAACGAACGGCGGAATGGCTTGATACGATAACACAGAGCTCGTAGTCAGGTAAACAACATTGAATACATCAGGTGTTGCGAGGATATTGTAGCTATACGTGTACCAAATCCGACCTAAGCCGTAGATCTGACTCTTGGGTTGGCCCTTGGTGTGGTAAAATTTGAAACAGGCTAGATTTTAAAACAGGTGATATGTTTTACATTAACCTTGACAGATCCAACGCCTGCTGGATCAGTGGTTGATACAAAATTAACATTCAACTATTAATATAGAGGAAAATAGAATTAGGTGTGGCCTAAAAAAGGCAAATTTGAAATAGAGATTACAAACACACGTTATCTAAATTGAACTTATCTAAATTAGTTTAGGATGCTTCACTGGCGTCGAAAAAACGTAAGAATCACAGACAAGTTGTAGCCATAGGTAAATTAAAAGGTCACCTAACCGAACAGAAAAGTTCTCGGTTTAAAATCTGATTGAAGGGGTTCATTCCAAAGAAGAAAACATAAAACTGTCATCACCCTTCTTCGTATTTAACTTAAGTGCAGTAGATACACGTACACACATGCGTGGGTTGCATATAGACATATACATATACACACATGTATATGCATATACATATGCATATACCCACAGATTCCCATATACAAACACACATACTTATGCACATAAACATATATATATATATACATATACACATACATACGTACACGTACATATACATACAGACATGCATATGCAGATACACACAAGTATATACACATGCACACACATGTATGTATGTATAATAAAATGCATTAATAAAATTCTACCGAAACAGCTGACGTAAATTGTAAACGCCATTTGTGTTTACTTTTACACCCACATGCACACACGCACACACACATATATATACTATATATATGTAAATATGTATTGTATATAAAAACAAATATATACATATATACAGGTACATATACAGGCATAACCGACTATCAATGGCTTTCATTTCAAAGTCATTAAAACCTACCTCTTTATTATTTGCATTCTATTTCTTATCAAGCACGTCCAGTGTGGAGGTACATGACCTAGTGGTTAGAGCAGCGGACTCGCGGTCGAGGGATCGTGGGTTCCAATCTCAGACCGGACAATGTGTGTTTATGAGCGAAACACCTAAGCTTCACGCGGCTCCAGCAGAAGGTAATGGCGAAACTTCTGCTGATTCTTTCGCCACAACTTTCTCTCACTCTTTCCTCCTGCATGTTGCAGCTCACCTGCGACGGACCGGCGTCCCGTCCAGGTGGGGAATCTGTACGCCAAGAAACGGGGAAACCGGCCCTTATGAGCCAGGCATGGCTCGAGAAGGAACAAACAAACAACAAACAACCACTTCCAGGCTGTTGAGCTATGAATATATACCACAATGTATTTTTGGAAGCGACTACTACCAACACACCAATATTAACATCATCCAGCTACACTTATGAGCGTAATGTAAAATTTCTAACTTAGACACCTATTATGACACCAGATGAGGTTTCTTCTGCATTGTGGGCTGCATTCAATTTTATTATATCGGTCCCTACCCACTATGCGTCAGTGCAGAAGTATGCCGAAACGATCATCGTGATAAATAAAGTTACTAGTACATTTTGTCGTCCGTAGCATTCATTTAGAATATACTCAACATGCACCGAGGTATTCCTAACGTAGGTCCAACCAACAAACTCCTTTAACCGCGGATGACTTATTGTAGCCTTAAGTGGGGAACGTAATCTCTCGGTACACTACTAGGGACATACCGGAAATAAGGCTTGGAGGTTGAATTTTTAAAATTTCATATCTAAACATTAGTTTTGATTATATATATATAAGTGTGTGTGTGTGTGTGAGTGTGTGTTTGTGTGTGTGTATGTAGATAAATATATATATATATACATATATATATATATATATATATAACTTATATACTATGTGCGATGGGCAAATTGTCGCCATTTTATATTTTTAATTTCGCACGTGCGCATGTTTGTTTTTGATTTTGACGACTACACAGTATAGCAGGGTCGGTTGGACACCGTCTGTCAGAAAAATAGGACCATGACGCAATTCACTCTGCCAGCAATTTGGAAACACATGCTGTACTGCTTGGCATTGGCACCGGACGCTCCAGTACGAATATTTCATAGCGTTTGGGTGCAGAAAGATTTGGATGATTTTAATGATGATTACGAAGGAGCGGCAGTTAGGAAAACTCACTGATCGTTCTGATCAATACAGAACTCCTGCATTTTTGGTGAGATCTAGGGCATTATTGACATCGATCCCTCTATGTTAATCAGGTCCATCGCTAGGGATATGGGAGTTTCTGAGATTGTTATCAGGCAGGTAGTGCATGAAGACATTCGGTATTCCTCATACATGATGAAAAAGGACCAACTTTTATCCCAAGCCATCTAGGACAAAAGAAAATACCGCGCTACGAAGCCTTTGAACAAACTCAAGCATCCCCTCCAATCGAACGTGCCTTGGTTTTTCTTAGACGAGAAAAATTTCTGCCAGGATCAGATAGTGAATACGCAGAACAACCGTTGGCTTGTCGTGTTCCCAAAACACGTACCAAGAGTAATAAACATCAAACGTCCAGCTAGCATTATGGTGTTTGGAGTGGTCACTAGTGATGGCGAAGCTATGCCTCCATTTATCTTCCCACACGGCCTCAAACTAAACGTGGAGGCCTACATCAATTGCCGAGAAGATGTAGTGCTGCTTTGGGATATGAGGGTGGCTGCTGGTAGTGGGACTGAACCCAGATCCAAGTGGTTAGGAAGCAAGATTCTTAACACACAGCTACGCCTGTACCTGTGTATGTGTGTGTTTGTGTGTATCTCTGCGAGTGACTGTAATAGATATGTATGTATGTACACACACACACACACAAACACATATATATCTGTGTTCATGTTCCTCTGTGCGTGTTTATGTGTATGTGTAAAGCATTTAAATAATTACAGACAATATATTAGATATATTATCATATGTAACAGAGTTATGAGACTCGATACGTTAGACAAAATGATAAAAATTCTCTTTATGAAGAACAATGTGCAAAATAACCTAGTCCAATTTGATTTTAGTTTTTAGAGTAAAAAGTAATTTTACTGGGAAGCATCTGTATTTGTAGAAAGACAGGAAAATTATTCAGTTGATAAAATTTAAGCAACACTCTGGCGCACTGGGGATCCAGTTTCATAGATATTCAAGTGGGTATTGAATTTATATTTCAGCTGGCATTTTTCTTTGAAGGAAAAAATACTTAAAAGAAAAATTCTGTTATCGTATGTGGATGCAGTCTACATATATATTTATTACTCTATTCTTTGCCTTTAAGAGATGGTATTGCTTTTGTTAAGTATTTTCCATAGAGATAACATAATGTGAAATATACCATTCTTTAGATTTATATATGCATATATATATATATATATTATATATATATATATATATTATATATATATTATATATATATGTATATATAAAGAGAGAGAGAGAGAGATACATATATATATATATACATATATATATATATATATATAAAGAGAGAGAGAGAGATACATATATATATATATATATATATATAATATACATATATAAATATATATATATAATATATATATATATATATATATACATATATAAATATATATAATATATATATATATATATATATATATATATATATATATATATATATATATATATACAATATAATATATATATATATATATATATATATTTATACATATATGGCTACCAAGGTGTACGTATGCCGCTATATGTATATAAAAAAGAATACAAAAAGTGGGACAAGAACGCAAGACATCCAGACATGATAAAACAAAGGAACAAGAAAAAAAAAGCACGGAGAAATGGCACACAAACACAAATGCAAATAAAAGGACATTAACAACACATCACCTTAATTTAATTCGTCCTTAATCGAAAGACACCTGTTGTTAATGTCCTGTTATTTGCATTTGTATTTCTCTACCATTTCTCCGTTTTTTTCGTCCTTGTTTTCGTATACATTCGCTGCTTTCTTCCAAGGAATCTAGCGTTCTTAACTTAGATTTTCCTTGGGGCTGGTCAGATTGGAACAATCTCTAGTATAACCTGTTGAAATTGCAAAGATAATCTGGAACTCGACTGACGAAAGAAAACTCCAGATGACCCGTCCTTGTTTTTTCTTGTCGCTTTATTGTATCATCTGTCTGGATGTTTATATATATATAATATAAAGATTTAAAGACGTACTCATACATATACATATTGCGTGTCTGTAGGGAGAGAGAGAGAGAGAGAGAGAGAGAGAAAGAGAGTCAGACAGACAGACAGACAGACAGAGAGAAGAGAGAGAGAGAGAGAGAGAGAGAGAGAGAAAGAGAGAGATGGAATTTTTTTTGAAATAAGTGTATTTTGTATATTAAATAATATTGCAGTTTACCTAAGATGGCCGATTTATTTCATGTTGGATATTCAAGAAAGATGAAACCCAAACTCTCCATAGTATTTCATATATTTTTCATTATAAAGAAAATATTTATTCTCTATTTCAATACATTGCGATCTTTTATTTTAAATAAGTGTGATATATATTCCGTATATGTATTGTCTATATTTAAATGTTTTGTATACATTCATATTAAATACGTGCTGTGGGGTTTTTCATATGTGTATATAAATTTTGAAAAGCGGCATGAATTCTTATCGTATATTCGATGCAATTTTGTGTTTGTTTCTATTGTTATTGCTAGATTTTTTGAGGTCGCGCTTCTCCTATTAACTATGCAATATAGAATGTTACTTCAATATCTTTTATATTTATCAATTCAGATCTGTATCTTTTGTTTGAAATTTTTAATTTTATAAAATGAAATTATATACCGTATAATTTTGCAGGAGATTCTAAGAAGATAATATGAAACTGGGCGACGACATATATATATGTATATATATATATATATATATATATACACCACACACATTCACACTCACACACACACACACACACGTATGGATATATATCTGTGTTTGTGAATATATGTGTGCTTGTGTGTATAAACATACATACGCACACCTGCATATTTGTATTTCTTAGGTTGCCCAAAAATCCGTTCGGTTTTTGTCAACACTATACTTGAAACACTTTAACAAGTAGTGAAATTCATTTTGTCCTTGCACCTGCGCACTCAAGTTGCATATTGTGTGCTTGGGTTCACCGTGAAAATGTGGAACCAAAGCGAATATTATCGACATCTCATGCATGTTTATATTTTAAATATGGTAAGAAAGCCGAGGAAACTTGCAGGAAGATATGCGGTATGCATGAAAGATGCTTTTACGGAAAGTGTGTGGCAGAAGTGCTTTCCAAGATTTCGGTCGGGAAATTTTTCGACTCAAGATGAACCTCACTCTGTCCGGCCAACTTAGATTAGTGATATCAGCACCCGCTATACGACCAGGATAGTCGCAGATCCCACCCCGTCCCAAGTATCCAAATCGAGTGTTGGGAACCAGCTGGTCAATTAAGTTACGCCAGCAGGTGTGATATTTAGGCCTCACATTATTTGAATGAGGCTAACCTCACCCAACGAATTCCCATCCAGGATTCCTTGTGGAAACGTGAAGAAAACGATCCGTTTCACAAGAGAATTGTGGTAGGGGACGAGAAATGGATCGTCTATAACAATGTGAAGCGCAAATGATCGATCATAGTTGAAGCGCGACGACTCAGCACCAACCATCTCCCAAGTAGGACTTCACCTGAAGAAGGTTATACTTTCAATTTGTTGATTCGTCCCAACGACAGGTCTCAGTTCGGATGTCAACTGTGACCAGCTGGACGAATTAAACGCAGCGATCTACCAGAAGCGCACAGTACTTGCTAATCGTAAGGGCATTGCCTTTCATCACGAGAATGCCTGGCCGCACACTTCTTTTCAGGAGCGACAGAGGTTGATGGAACAAAGCGGTAATCATAACCTTTGATTGAATGAATCGCTTTGTGTGTCCTATTTTAGCATAAAAAGGTGAACGAAGTTTTTAGCCCGCCCAGCATACAAACACAAACGGACATTCATATATACATACATACATACATATATTTATACATTACACACACACACACGCACACATACATGCACACACACACACACACACACACACACACACACACACACACACACAGAGTGTATTGCTGCTTAGTTCCATAGTCAGCCTTATTCGGGGAGACAGAAGGTGCATGACAGTCCAGCCATGAACTTTAAATCTGGTGGGGGCGGATTTTCATCGTTACATTATCTTATATGTGTCCTTCCTTTTTCGTAAAATGGTAGGGTGTAATAATATGCAGGAATGTGGCTGCTGCTTCTCGCAAGGCAAGCGACCACATAAAAGTGCATTCGTTGGATCGTATGCATGTGTGTGCGCTTGTTATACGAGTGAAGTTTCTCTCGAATAACTAAACGCTACGTCTACATATATTGAGCGCTCGTCTGCTGGTTTGTAGCCCTAACCTAATACATATCCCAGGCTCGCGCACTCAGGTACGCACACACACACACACCAACACACACCAACACACAGATACACACACAAAACACACACACACACACACACTCACTCATATACAAATACATAGCTTTGTATCTTATCAAGCATGTAAAAGAATGCAAACATTTGAATGAACATTCTTGCGTGTAATAAGACTACCAAATATCTATAAACCATGTGTCGTCACAGATATCAATGCTGTGTTAAATCAAGTGATAACTGAACTATATAACGAGGTGGCTGTGAGATGATTCACTGGGATATCATGCTGATAGCAGCATGATAACAACATGTACAAATGGAAAGGTTAATGTCGCGCTGAAATATATTGTTCCAGCTGGAAAACTTTCTTCCAAAATGTTGCTGTTTTTTGTTGTTCTTTAATTCCATGTCAATAACTTTTTGAGCAGACGTATGGTTAATGCTGTTACAGACACAAGGTTTCTCAGACATAATATATATTTCTTTACTGCCCACAAAGGGCTAAACACAGAGGGGACAAACAAGGACAAAGGGATTAAGTCGATTACATCGACCCCAGTGCGAAACTGGTACTTTATTTATCGACCCCGAAAGGATGAAAAGCAAAGTTGACCTCGGCGGAATTTGAACTCAGAACGTAACGACAGACGAAATACCTATTTCTTTACTACCCACAAGGGGCTAAACACAGAGAGGACAATCAAGGACAGACAAACGGATTAAGTCAATTATATCGACCCCAGTGCGTAACTGGTACTTATTTAATCGACCCCGAAAGGATGAAAGGCAAAGTTGACCTCGGCGGAATTTGAACTCAGAATGTAACGACAGACGAAATACCACTAAGCATTTCGCCCGGCGCGTTAACGTGTCTGCCAGCTCGCCGCCTTATGTCTCAGACATAATATAGCTTGGACTACAGTATCAAATGTGTCTTGACTTCATTATTTCTCTAAACAGTGGTGTCTAATGTGAGTAAAATTTCGCAACTCTTTCTGACAGTCGAGCACCTATACAGAGGTTGCCTCGCTAGGTTGTTACCTTGGTTTCCCATCTGCCAGTCCTAATTGGTCATATCTAGCAAAAACGTTCCAAGACCGAAGTGGAGAAGAGTTCCGTGCCAACCGCGGTCGAGCACGGGTCAGTCGGTCCTAAGGAGCGGGCGAAAGCTTCCACGAAAGGCGCCGGATCCGTCGAACGAAGACAACGTAGCGTTATATATCATAGTCTTACTAGCAGTGTCGCCCGGCGTTGCTCGTGTTTGTAAGGGAAATAACTATATAAGCATTTTTAGAGATGTAAAGTATAATAGCCATCTCAATATGGCTAACCACAAAGGGGGGGTATTACTGTAGCTTTTTTACGTTCTGAGATTTAATAATAAATTTTTAGAGAGTTACTTCCCTTATATATGCCAAAAATGCATTAAAAATGGAAAAAAATGACGGTAATTTTTTTTTTAAATCGTAGACTCATCGTAGACGCGCGCTAATACCCAGAAGGGCTCGATATGAATCACGATTATAAGATACCCGGTTTTGGTTAAACTGCACCGCAAAATGTGGGAGTAGTTAGGAATCTAAATCGTAGGAGACAGACAGCACACAACCTCACGTTTATATATAAAGATATTTTGTAATGTACAATTTATATTTTAGACGGTTCGTCATCATTTGAGGAAGACCTGCACACTATCTCTAACATGATGAGGATATTTCGTCGACTCGCATATCTGCTGTTTTTATTTAACCCCAGGTCACCCCTAGTGCGGCTAATCTATAATCAAAATATGCCAGCAGTGTCCCTCTCGTGTTCTTGTATATCTGTAATTACATACTACGATGTATCCATCTGTATTAAAGACAGCTATATGTCATTAGAGAAAGGTTTCATAGTTTTATCAATCAAACGTCCCAGTAAAGCAACACTTGACCCTGAAAAGCAACGACTAAAATTTTCGCCATATTTTGCTTTTTTTTCGTAAAGGTAAGAAAGATGCTGCTGCTTACAAAGAAATACGTGAAGTTTATGGTGTTGATTGCATAAAAGAGCGCACGTGTCTGAAATGGTTTGAAAATTCCTTTCTGGAGGTTTTTCAATCAAAGATGACCAACGTTCTGGTCTCCCTACTGAAGTTAATGATGACCGAATCAAAGCCATATTTGAATTTGATTGTCATATATTTGTGCAAGAAAGTGCAGAGAGTTTAAATATATCACACACATCACTTGAAAATCACTTAAAATGTCTTGGACTAGTTACGAAGCTCGATATGTGGTTTTCACATAATTTGAAAGACATTCACTTAACATAACAAATCAATATTTGCGATATGTATCTCAAATGGAATGAAATCGACCTTTTTTTGAAAGGAATCATCACTGGTGATGAAAAATGGATTGTCTACAATAACATCAATCGAAAGCAATCATGGTCGAAGCGTAATGAATCAGCACAGACCACATAGAAAGCTGAATTGCATCAAAAAAGGTCATGCTGTCACTTTAGTGGGATTACCAAGGTGTTGTGTATTTAGTGCTGCTTCCAAAGAACCAAATGACCAATTCAGATGTTTACTGTGAACGACTAATGAAAATGGCGGAAGCAATTAAAGAAAAACGGCCAGAATTGGCAAATCGTAAAGAAATCGTGTTCCACCATGACAACGCTAGACTACGCACGTCTTTCTAACTCGTGAAAAATTATTGGAGCTTGGTTGGAAAGTGAGGTTACATCCACCACATAGGCTTGACCTTGCACCATTAGAATACCATTTATTTCGATTTTTGCAAAACTTTTCAATAACGAAATCGCACTTGCTTCAGTGTTTGCCTGATAAGGATCAGAAGTTCTATGAGAGTGGAATCATGAAGTTGCTAGAAACATGGCAAAAGGTTATCGATCAAAATGGAAAATATATAACCGATTAAAGTTTATTTTTGTATGGAAAAACTGACTTTTATTTCACACTAAAAAACCGAAATTATTTTCTTGCCAACCCAATACACACACACACATACACACACAGACATACGCACACGCACATATATATGTTAGCAGTGTCATATACCTCTTTTGTGTGTGTAGTTAAACGATTGTAGCTACGGTATTAAGTCTGAGAGAGATCCCTTTAAAGACGTATAATGTTAAAAACAGTAATACCGAAGCTGATCTTGTTTAACAACATAGATTAAGTATGTGATATTGCTAATGTTTACACTATTGAGCTGCATTTAATACAAAATTTGATTTTATATATATACATACATATATATATATATATATATATATATATTATATATATATATATATATATATGTATGTGTGTGTGTGTGTGTGTGTGTGTGTGTGTGTGTGTGTGTGTGTATGTGTGTGTATGTGTACGTATGTGTGTGTGTGTGTTTGTGTGTAAATATATACATGTTTATCAGTGCATATCGAATAATTTCTCCTTAGTAAAGTTTACTATGTAAGAATGATCGATAAGTTAATAGATTTATCCCAGATATATTGGTAGTTATTTTCTTGGTATTCTTGGTAACTTTTCTGATTATATCGATGTTTAATATAAGCACAAGGCCACGTCTTTATAGCAATAGTTAAAAATCAATTCGCTCAACTCACTAATTTAATATTTGTATATTTGAAATTAATCTCCGCATCGAAGACTAAGCAAATATCTTATTCTATCCTTATAAAGATTAATGAAGCAAAGAAGTAAATCAAAATTTAAAATAATTGCATGTTCTTGTCTAATAAATCTTAGTTTGCTTCCATTAATTGAAAAATCGTGTTAATTGTTGCTAGATCCTTGAAAGTGAATTGCGTCTTTAATATTGGAAATCTTGAAAGCTGACATTAATATTCGACCTTCCTGCTCAGTATGGCATGTTTACATTGTAACACATAAGGTCATAACTTAAAATCAATGCATGATGATGCCATATGCTAAATTTATGATCGGATATAACTGAGAGGAAGGAATATTACCCTTATGTGTTTTTGAGATATATTTTACAAGATAACTATTGTTTAGATAAGTCATGGGAAAACTTTCTGAATGGCACGCCTCACAAAAAATTGCCTTGAATTTATATTAGGGATGAGGTCCTCTTGATGATGATCCACATATCGTGCGGCCTACTTCTCGAAAAGGTTTGCTATGCTTGGTTTATGTAACGAAGAAAGTTTTACTTATGTTTTTCACGTTTTCCCTTTACTTCGGGCAGATTTGCTATGTAACTTATGTCTTATTTTATTTTCACCAACTTTATTTTTGGTAACACATCTACTTTCAGGTTTCTTCGTAATACCGCTCTACAAATGATTGTCAATTTTTTTCAACTAAAAATATCTTTTTAAAAGTGTGCTTTTTATTATCTATCGTAATATGCTCTACCATTTCTCTTGATTGGAATAATTCTTAATTATCCGAAGATATATAACTATCCAATTGTCTCTCAGTATTTCTTTAGACGAATTTAAAGATGTTATTTTCAACCAACAAGTGTGCAGCATATACGGTATAACCATTTACTTGACCCTTATGAATTATCGACGCAGGGATGAATGGAAGTCCACTTGGGAGAGATTTCTTTTTGATGTTGTGTTGTTATTGTTGTTAATAAATCATCACATAAATTTGGATAACTCGTCAATATTTCATTCATTCCGTAATACAGATCGAAGGATTGTGTTAAAGCGAAATAGAAAATATAGCAGCCACCAGAAAAGCAGCTGTAAAAGAGTACGAAATGGTTTTGTCGCAGACGAACTATTAATTTTAGAATTTTAGTTTATAATTGAAATAGATTTCGAAATCCTCTGAGACCAAATCCAAGGACCAAATCGTGGTGTTAACCGAGTTACAAAAGATTTCATTCTATTAAGGGTACCCAAGGACAAAGAGGTGGTTTTAAACTGCATGAGAGTAGTGTTGATTACAGAATGACCAGGTGTTGCTGTTAAAAAGGAGAGGAATTTAATTTACAACCAAAAATAGTGAATGCTCTTCTGGCCCGTTCCAACAAATTGTTTGCCTATCAAATTTCAGCCACAAGGATTTAGGTGACGCATGGGTAAAGTAGGAGAAACAAACTCAATATCCATGCAATAGCAGTAAACCCCCAAAGCACAACCTTGCCGAACAAACTGTTCTTAAACACACATCCATAGGATAATCAGATTAGAAGTGGGGAAACAAAAAAGGAGACAGATTGACGATTAGATTTAGAATTTTGGCCTGAATTTTGGGAACTCTTAGAAAATATCTTTATCCTGTGTTCATATGAAACATGTTTATGATAGTCAGAACGATAATTGTCGTATTGGACTAGAATTACATTTTTAAAATTAAAACTAATAAGTAATTGGTTTACTTACGTTACTTTAGTCAGGATCAGCACAGATAAGTGACCTGGTTGGTATGCGTGGCAAAATTCTTAAGAACCAAGGAAACACGGAAATTATCTGTAAAGAAATGAAAAATCATGAAATATAATGCATGTTCTTGAGTATGCGTTTCTTCTGTTACTGTTAAATGAACGTTTAATGAGATTTACCGCAAACTGAAAAATATTTCATTTCTTGTTAGACACTTCGATCAAATCAACATTTTATTTTAATAACACTGTAATTAAGTTTCAAAAAAATCTGTCCAATGATTCCGTTTGCAGTAAAGAAATTTCCAAAATTTCCAAAATTCATTAGAATTGATATAGGAGTATTATTATAGGGTACTTTTAAAGAGCATCCTGGTGTAGTTTTGGTACAAGGTCACGCTAGAGAACAAAAAAGTAGTGAAGGAGATAAAATGAGTTGTCGTGTGATTAGTCAAATTAGTAGTAAATTTTCAAATTTATTACCTTTTATGGTGAAGGTCGAGGATAATTTTGCAAGACTGTAACCGGTATATATGCGTGTGCATGTATATATATATATACATACATATATATATATATATTATATATATATATATATATATATATATATATATATATATATATATATATATATATATATATATACATATATATACATATATATATATATGAACATACATACATACATGCATACATATATACACATATATATAAACATACACACACACACATATATATATATCACCGTGATCACCGTGACCGACCAGGCTATCAGATGTTGCTACACATCGCTGGTCACAATGCTCTTCGCATTGTTTTAGCCTTCAAATGACGCCACCCCGCTGGCTAAGCGAGCAGGCCAATATATATATATACACACACACACACATATATATAATTTTATTGGAAATGAATTCTCTCCATACTGCTCACGTTACACATCACTTCAACTTTTATGCAACTTTATTTCTTCGCCGTTTCTTGTGTCACAGTAATGTAATCTAGTTTAAATATCAAAGTTTGTTGAAACTATGAATTGTCTGCTTACATTATCAACAAATCGTATCATTCGAATATATTAGAGGGCAATTTTCGTATCTTTTCGGTTTGAACGGCAGTTTTTAACATAATTTCTAGGTAACTAAAAAATTTTAAACTTCGTATACTGGTAGAATGTGTTTATAAAACATCTTTTTCTCTTGGCTTTATTGAGAAAATTCTATAGTTTGTAAGATATTTGTTGTTTTTTCCTTCAATTTCTGCAATTTCAACCAATCACTGACGTCTATTGAGGTAAAAAAACATTCTGTGCCGTATGAATATGTCCCTCGTTTAAGAAACAGATTGGGTTTATTTACATTTGTGAAGAAAAAAAGATACCTCTCTCCCCACCCCTAACCCTAAACTAACTAACCCTAACTAACCCTTACTCTAAAAGAGATTGAAATGCAATAGATCGATACTAGGGTCATAATTATGGGTGACAAATTCATATGACACCGCTAGAAAAAACTGCCGTTCAAACCGAAAAGATCCCAATTTTCTTGGGAGAATTGTGTAGGCGCTCTAGTAGTAATCTCATGCTGCTATATAAGATAATACAAGATTTTGCTGTTTTACGTACTGAGTTCTTTTTCTCACATTCGTGTAACCAAACATATCAATCACACTCTCTGTCTCATGCATACATACACACACATATACATTCATACATACATACATGCATTATACATACACATGCATACAGCCATAAATACCTTCCTACCTACATACATACATGCACACACATATATATGTATATGCGCACATACGCATTTATAATTATGTGAATTTGGTTTCTAGGTATATGTTTATGTTTCTAAATATGTGATTATAGAGTTTTGAGAGTACTTGAGATATTTTGAAATTTTATACATGTTTCCTTTTAATTATTTTTTTATTAAAATATCATTAGATATACGACAAACGTTTTAATGAAAGCTTAACTTACATAGTTTGGTATCTTGCATGAATAGTAATGCATAACGTAAGATGGTATGAAATATATCAGGTAGGTGTTTATGCAACATTTGTAGACAAGCATAATGAATTATTTATGAATTTGCATACACATCAAACACACACACGTTTACATACAAGCGAACCCACATACATTACATACACCACGCACGCACACATTTAGGTATGTGTATGTATTGAAATGTAAATTAATACATATGTAAAAACTGTTATGTGTTTTAGAAAACTTAACATTTAAACTGTAGGGAAAACAAAACAAAATGTTTACGCTACAAATTTCACCTCTTCGTATATAGAATCGTTCTTATATATTGTTTCTTCATATTTAGTAGGTAAGCACATGTGAGTTGAGGCTGTTGGGTACTCTGTATTGGAATGTTGGGGGTTGATGCCCCTTCCATCGCGACACCAGAGCTCCAGTGTCATACACAAAACAGCACGGTCATCGTTGAGAAAAATGTTGCAACTCTGGGCCAAATGTTTCGTCCATACTCAATGTTCGTTCTTATTGCAATCCTCGTGCTCTCTGTAGTGTCAGATGCAATAGCTTGCTCTCTCAGCCGCTTCCAACAATTTTTCTGGCAACAGTTTAGTATCCTTCGCACCTAGTCATCTTCTGTTGCCTGAGTGATCAGGTGGATACAAACTAGGATTCGGATATACTGGTGAGTTTAATTTGCTTGACCATAAATATGCCGACAATGTGAATTCATTAAGGTTATGAAAAGTACTGTTATACAAATTTGTTTGACATTCTATGCTGAGTTCGACAACGTACAAACGATACTTGCTATAATCTACAACTCTCAGACGACAGCTATTATATTTCTGGGTTTCATAATAGTAGACTTAGGATTTATTGCCTTTCTTAGAGACATCAAACATATCTTAGAACATTTAGATCGGTTTTCATTACGAGAATATTGTAGAATATTCTCTCTCTCTACAATATTCTGTGTGTGTGTGTGAGTGTGTGTGAGTGTGTGTGTGTGTTTTTTTTTCTCTGTGTGTGTTCTGTGAATATGATGTAATATACATGTTGATATGTACATATATATATATATATATATATGTGTGTGCGTGTGTGTGTAGATATATATGTAGGAGTCGTTGTGTGGTAAGAAGCTTGCTTCCCAACCACATGGTTCTGGGTTCAGTCCCACTATATGGCACCTTGGGCAAGTGTCTTCTACTATAACCTTGTAAGTGCATTTAGTAGATGGAAACTAAAAGACGACCGTCATATACATATGTATGTATGCACACACAAACACACACACACACACACACACACACATATATATATATATTATATATATATATATATATATAATATATATATATATATACATATATATATATATATAAGTATTTATGTGTCTGAGTTTTTCCCCCCAACCTAACCTAGCGGTTCGGCAAAAGAGATCGTTAGAATAAGTACCGGACTTACAAAGAGTAAACCTTGGGGTCGATTTATTCCACTAAAAGGGCGATGCTCCATCATGGCCGCAGTCAAATGACTGAAACAAGTAAAATAGTGTAAAAGAGAGGAAAAGAGACTAAAAGAATATATATATATATATATATATATATATATATATATATTGTATAGAGGGCATTATTACACATAAATGCCTCACACTAAGAGGGACAAAGTCATTACTACCAATGGTAGTAATGACTTTGTCCCTCTTAGTGTGAGGCATTTATGTGTAATAATGCCCTCTATACAATATAGATATAATTAATTTGTTCAAAAGAAAAAAATTATTTTCGAATTCTTTTCTTTTATGAGGTTTTCACGCTAACTACCCGATAATTTCTTGTTAAGATCCCTTATTAAGAGATTATCCTTAATTGTTAAACTTATATATATATATATATATGTTCCGACCTGGAACATAGAGCTTCATCAGAGTGAAGAAAAATACATGCATAAAAGAAGAGGAGACTCGAGAAGAAAAGGAAATGCTTATTATATTAATTGTAGGTTACTCTTCACTCTTTACTCTTTTACTCTTTTACTTGTTTCAGTCATTTGACTGCGGCCATGCAGGAGCACCGCCTTTAATCGAGCAACTAGACCCCGGGACTTATTCTTTTGTAAGCCCAGTACTTATTTTATCGCTCTCTTTTGCCGAACCGCTAACTTACGGGGACATAAACACACCAGCATCGGTTGTCAGGCAATGCTAGGGAGACAAATACAGACACACAAACACACACACGCATATATATATACACATATATATGACGGGCTTCTTTCAGTTTCCGTCTACCAAATCCACTCACAAGGCTTTGGTCGGCCCGAGGCTATAGTAGAAAACACTTGCCCAAGGTGCCACGCAGTGGGACTGAACCCGGAACCATGTGGTTGGTAAACAAGCTACTGACCACACAGCCACTCCTAATATTCCCTCAATTTATTATTATTATTATTATTATGCCATTCGGTCTCAACTCTTCCCCCCCCTTCTCATCTAACCGCCCCCTATCATCTAACCTTCCCCCCGACTCCTACTACTCTTCAGTCTTTCATCTTTTCACCCCTACTCACTTTCCCTCCTCTCCTTCCTTCCCCCCTCTCACCCACTCATCTCATCTCCTCTCTCCCCTCCCCCTCATCTCTCCTCCGTACTCCTCCCCTCTCCCCCTTATCTCTCCTCCGTACTCCTCCCCTCTCCCCCTTATCTCTCTTCCCTCCTCCACTCCTCCCTCTCTCTTCTCTCCTCCTTTCACTCTCCCCACAATCCCCACTCTACCCAAACCCCCAGCCGATCCCACACCCCATCTCCCCTTTCACTCTCCCTACAACCCCCACTCTACCCCAACCCCCAGCCGAACCCACATGGGCTTTCCCCACCTCCCACCACACTACACTACACTACACTACACCATACGACATTACACATCACATCACATCATACATACATACACACGTCCAGAACTTTCATACGCACATACATACTCTCTCATACGCACACGCACCCTTATGTTGGGTCGAGGTCATTTGACCTTGTTATCTCCACTACTATCTCTCTTGCGTCTAACGTCTGATCTGTGACTTCTGGCCGAAATCAGACAGCCATGTTAAATCGTCAGCTCCTGCACGCCTTCTTTTTCTCTCCTTGTTTCTCTCCGTGTTTATTTTCTATGTATCTTTCTGTTGAAGAGCGTAGGCTCGAAACGTAAAAGACTTGTTTTATTTCTATTTCTGAGCGGCATACTAATACAATTGTTTGTTTGTACTCCACCTGCCTTCGTCTTTTGTTTATTTTCGTAAGCTTCCCGTTATATATATATATATATATAGATATATATATATATATATATATTATATATATATATATATATATATATGTAAATTAAATTAGTGATAAAACCACTATTAGGCAAATCAAATAATGAAAAACATAAACCAAAACATAAAAATAAACATGATTAACATAATATACAAAGTATATAAAATTTAAAATTTATATATTTTATATATTTTGTATATTATATCAATTATGTTTGTTTTTTTGCGTTGGTTTATGTTTTTCATTGTTTATTTGCCTAATAGTGGTGTTATCACTAAGTTAATTTATATATATACCGTTAAATTGGATTTAATCCTAAATCTAATTTTTCCCTGTAAGTTTGGATTGACACCCTATTATTATTATTATTATTATTATTATTATTATTATATTATTATTATATATATATATATATATATATATATATATATATATATATATATATATATATATATATATGTATATATATGTATGTATATATATAAAAAGTTAGTAGAGTTAGAGGCTGGAATAACCGTCTAAGGGATAATTACCTATGTTAACTCTGGTCACGCATATGCAAGCAATAATATGCTCATATGTTACAGGTAATGACAAAGATGAACAGAGTTTATCAGGAATCAAATTTAAAGTAAACAGAACCTGGAGAAATATTGATCAACATCAATTGGCTTACATCAACTATTATTTTAAAATTCAATACAAAAAGACTGCATTCCATCTAACAGCTGTTTCTGCTTCCAATGTCATATGTTACTGCCACTGAAAATTCTAAAAATAATATTCATCATATTTGGTAATACATCCGATTTGGGGAACATAGAGCTTCATCAGAGTGAAGAAAAATACATGCATAAAAGTAGAGAAAAGGAAAGAAGAGGAAAAAGAAAGGCTAAATATTTCAAAATCATATCATTTTGCTTATGTGTCGCTTTGGGACGTTGAGTAGTTAAAATTAAAATAGTTATTGTGGATTGATTTTTCTATGGGGGTAATAGGGTGGATAAGTAATAAAGTGGTACGCCAATGGGCTTCAACAAAGAGAGAGAGTGAGAGTGTCATAATGCTTTGAAGTAATCACAATAGTTCTTAATACTAATTAATATTTTATCACAATAAAATGCCCAACAAGTAATTTAAGTTATTTACTTATTGATATGGTGTAAAGTCCAACCACCTATTGACTGTAATGGGATTAACCAAGGTTCAGCGTTCGATTATAACTAGACAGGTAAATTTAAAAACAAAGGGCAAGCTATTAAGACCGTTATACGGGTTGATATAAATAAATAAATAAATAAATAAAAGTATGGAAAAGTAGTATATGTAGTAAGTGGCCGAAAACCGCTTAGGACATTGTATGTAAAAAAAGTTCAGAAGGTAGACTTTATATTATAATTTTCCCAATTTAAGTCACTTGCCTTGTCATTACCTCCCCTTAACCGTAATTTTCACCTTTATCACCCATGCTATTTTTTTCCTACCAATTAATTCCCTTCTTTGTCTACTAATTTCACATTCCTATTTTTTAAAGCTTTTGAACCATTCCCCCCTCCACTGCCTTAATTCCTAATTGTCCAAATAGATATCTCTCTATGTTTTAATGATACTGCTGGAATTGTTCATTCCTTCGCATTGCACCTGTTTACATGCTTTTTTTTTATTTAATTTATATATATATATATATAATATATATATATATATATATATATATATATACATATATATATATGTATGTATGGATATGTATGTATACGTGTTTGTCTGTCTTTCTTTATGGATGTATGTATGTGCCTATGCATGTATATATATATATATATATATATATATATATATATATATACACACATATACATATACATTTATATACGTATAAGAGGGAATTTTACCACTATGTGGAAACCCTTATGGTAGAAGAAGATCTGCTATGGTCTTAACCATTAAGAATTGTTCTCTAGAAAATTTAGCAAACACCAGTAACTAAGCGAGCAAGACCAATGAAAAGTAACAAAATATAGATTAATCATAAACAAATGTTTTACTATCAACAAATTACGTAATTTTACTTACATAATTTAACAGTAGATCTTCAGTATGATCGTCTATACAAATATAATCTGGTGTTTGCTAGCAGATCTTGTTCTAGTATAAGGGTTTCCACATAGTGGTAAAATTCCCTCTTATATGTATGTAATGCTATTTACTGAACCTCAGTTTTTTATATGCTAAACCACTGGTGTTAAATTGATGTTATCAAATTAATATCCAATTTTTACCCTCATTTCAATTTTACTTTTAAATCATATGCATATACATATACATACATACATACATACATACATACATACATACATACATACATACATATATATATATTGGTAAAAACGGTAAAATAACAAAAGAAAGAAAGAGACCTCAATATTATGTAACTAGAGGAAATTTATCTGTAAAATAATATGTGACAATTATTCAATGGCCAGATAACCGAAGAGATGGAGTTGTGGATTTCCACCTCGGCATCCGAAACTCAGAGCTTTATCTTGGTTATTGAATAATTGTAACATACCATATATATATATATAGTATATATATATATATATATATATAATTTCAACAATTGAGGGTAAAATTAATTAATTATTAATCAATTTCACCAAGTATTCAGTATGCAAAGGGACCATTTAAGGCGAATTCAAATTATTACATTATATAAAAGGGCTTAGTAAAATAAATTACTTTGCCGCATACTGAACTCATTAGAAATAGTAGCTAAAAAAACTTTTGTAAAACTATTTCTAATACTTAAAGAAAACCTCTCTCATATAGTGTTTGCTCAATTCAACTCACGAAAGTATGGGGGTAAAGACATTAAAAATCAAATGCAAAGGTTATTTGAGAACGTACGTTTCAAGATTAGTCAACTCGACATTTCTATCATCAGCTCAGAACTCCTTGGTTTGGATTTGAAAACACTGAAAGTGGGAGCATACCCTTTCGGCTTCTTATCGCTTCTGAAGATCTGCTCGAAACTAACAGTGCCAGCAAACTCAAATATGCAAGCGAAGAATTTCTGCTCTCCCCTTTCCACCAGCGTGGGTTAAAAGTTCTCAAATAACCTTTGCATTTGATTTTTTAATGTCTTTACCCCCATACTTTCGTGAGTTGAATTGAGCAAACACTATATGAGAGAGGTTTTCTTTAAGTATTAGAAATAGTTTTAAAAAAGTTTTTTTTAGCTACTATTTCTAATGAGTTCAGTATGCGGCAAAGTAATTTATTTTACTAAGCCCTTTTATATAATGTAATAATTTGAATTCGCCTTAAATGGTCCCTTTGCATACTGAATACTTGGTGAAATTGATTAATAAGTAATTAATTTTACCCTCAATTGTTGAAATTATAATTCATCTCTCTCTATTTAATGCCTCGGATTTTACCGAAAAAAGCATAGTGTTTACTGATTTTAACCCACGCTGGTGGAAAGGGGAGAGCAGAAATTCTTCGCTTGCATATTTGTGTTTGCTGGCACTGTTAGTTTCGAGCAGATCTTCAGAAGCGATAAGAAGCCGGAAGGGTATGCTCCCACTTTCAGTGTTTTCAAATCCAAACCAAGGAGTTCTGAGCTGATGATAGAAATGTCGAGTTGACTAATCTTGAAACGTACGTTCTCAAATAACCTTTGCATTTGATTTTTTAATGTCTTTACCCCCATACTTTCGTGAGTTGAATTGAGCAAACACTATATGAGAGAGGTTTTCTTTAAGTATTAGAAATAGTTTTAAAAAAGTTTTTTTTAGCTACTATTTCTAATGAGTTCAGTATGCAGCAAAGTAATTTATTTTACTAGCCCTTTTATTTTATAAATAATATATATATATATATATATATATATATATAGATACATACATAAATGTAGTTAAGTATGTATAGTCAAGCATAGTCACCTGCACAGATGAATCTGAACTATGTGAAGCTGAATTAATATATTATTAGAAACTCAAATAACTTTGTTTCTGTGTGTGTACGCGCGTGTGTATGTATATACATGTGTATGTATGAAAGTTTGGCCCAAGTCTTAGGTTCGATTCAATGGGGTGTGAAAATATATTGGTTTCAAAGTATAAACCATTTAGTTGGTTGAACAGCTGAAATACATTTTACTGGAGAGTCCATTCATATATGCATGTATGTACATACACATAGTATATAGGCATGGATGTATATGTATATATTTATATATAAATGTGTGTAGTATATATACACACATACATACATATATTACGTATATATATATATATATATATATATATTATATATATATATATATATATATATATATATATACATATATTATATTATATATATATTATATTTATATATAAATATATATATATATATATATATATATTATATATATATATATGAAGCAATTTATAAGTAAGGGCAAAAGAAAAATGTCTAATGCCAAAATATGCCGAAAATAGACAAACGTCAATAACCATGTAATCTATCACTACAAGCATGTAATTCGAATAAAGCCGACAGAAATTTCTAAAAAATTTCGTTATTACCATATCGGACCCGATTTCAGAGTTAGTTCGTAAGAACCTTCCCTTCATCAGTGATACATGCGGCAAAGTCATGAGCACATTTAAGTACCCCAAATATATCCAAAATAGAAATTCTCTAGCACACCTCGAGACACGTGCGATTCGAAATAAAAACTCTCATAAAGTGAGATTCTGGAAGTGAAGACTTAAATTAACATCTTATATAGGATAAAATTCTTCGTAAAAAATTCCATCAATGGCCGGCATATTAAAAAATACCTTTAAAGGTTAAATTTATAAAATAATTTTACTTACAAATTGTTTTATAAATTTAACCTTTAAAGGTATTTTTTAATATGCTGGCCATTGATAGAATTTTTTACGAAAAATTTTATCCTATATAAGATATATATATATATTATATATATATAATATATATATATATATATATATATATTATATATATATATATATATATATACATGTGTGCATATGACTGTGTGAGTATCTATACGTGTGTGTATCTATGCACGTGTATATATTTCTGTTTAACCTGTGTGAGGCATTGTTTTCTTCAACCAAAGTCACTTTAGGATATATTTGGGATCCGGGTTGTTAGTAATACAAGATGCACCGCTATGCAGTCGAACATGTAACCACGCATGTTGAAGCTGACTAGTCACCAGGCAGCCACGGCTGTTTATTGCCTTTCTCTATAAAATTTCCATAGTTCCGGCACTATGTGACATTTGCCTAGATACTATTTCATAAAAATCCTATAACATCTCAATGTTCACTACCCGAATAAAGGTAAAATTAATGGCGTCCATTCATGCCCAATTAGATTATTCACTTTCTAGCTTTTGGAAAAAATTTTTTTTCGTCGACAGAAATTCTATACCTTCTACCATGTTTAAAGGAATGTCATCTGTTTGTGTGGTCGTTTAATTTTTTAATGGATACTTTCGGTTTGTTGTTGTAAACGTTCCTTCAAAAGCACAGTCGCATTTGCACTGCAATAAAAAGCCATATGAAGCTCAAGTTTCTTAACTGCTGTGTAATTCACAATAGTATATCAATGCCATTCAACAACCCATGCTTTTGAGTCAAATCAGTATTGAACTTTAAAGATAATACGATGCACATGCTGAGGCATATTCATTCATTGATCAATGAAGGGGATACGTGTAAGATTTTGAGTAGGCAGTATATTATTATCATTATTATTTTTTGTGTTGTATTTATTGTTGTTGTTCTCCCCTTTGTTGTTGATGTTGTGCCTATACTAGAAGGAGTTGTTATTATCATTCTTCAGGCGGCGAGCTGGCAGAAACCTTAGCACACCGGCGAAATGCGTAGCAGTATTTTGTCTGCCGTTACATTCTGAGTTCAAAATCCGCCGAGGTCGACTTTGTCTTTCATCCTTTCGGGGTCGATTAAATAAATACCAGTTACGCACTGGGATCGATATAATCGACTTAATCCATTTGTCTGTGTTTAGCCCCCTGTGGGTAGTAAAGAAATAGGTATTTCGTCCATCTTTACATTTCGAGGTCAATTTCCGCTGTGGTCGAATTTTCCTTTCATCCAATTTTTGGTCGATAAAATAAGTACTAGTGATACACTGGGGTCGAGCTTGTTGGCCTTGTGCGAAAATTTGAAATCACGATTCTTATTACTACTAAATCGGCGAGCTGGCAGAATCGTTAGCATAGCGGATAAAATGTTTAGCGACGTTTCTTTCGGTTTTACGTTCTGAGTTCAAAATGTTTTTGCGGTCTACTTCACTTATCATAATGTTGGGGTAAACAAAATAAAGTACTAGTTAGGAACTGGGTCAACGCAATGTTTCAAGCCTCGTGCTCATTGTAGAAAGGATTATTATTATTATTATTATTATTATTATTATTATTATTATTATTATTATTATTATTATTATCGAGTGAAAGAGCAGTGCATGCCATCAAAGCGACATTGGGGTAAGATATACGAAACCCAGGATATCCATTATTACTGCCCGTCTGTTAAGAGTATACCAGGCATATGCATCACAACCATATGTGCGTGACATGGTGACCTCATATGATGGTAAACAGCGCATGACCTTGTAGGCGGGGGTCCAGTTAGAATCTTTTTCAGGTCGAGTAGCCCATCCCGTTCAATAGGTCTCTGAATAACTTTGTTTAAGGATGATGAACAAAACACCTTTTCGGAGGTAAATTTTTCAAGCCCCAAGGAAATCCTCTCAACACATGGCTATGATGCTTCCCCAGTACTCCTGCTCGTGGTCAGAGATACACGTATTGTCTGTCACTAAGGGACATGATCGACTGGTTAAGGTCAAGCAACCGACAAGTAAATATGAGTTACTGAGCAGAATATTTGTTGTAGCCCATCTTTTTTACACCAAGAAAAATCCATTTACATATGAACACTTCCAAACAGTTAAGATCACAAGCCACGAGAACCACTGTCTTGTTTTGCATCAGAGCAATTATCATCATCATCATCATCCTCATCCTCCTCCTCATCATCATCATCATCCTCATCCTCATCATCATCAATCATCATCATCATCTCATCATCATCATCATCATCATCATCATCATCATCATCATCATCTTTGTTGTTGTTGTTATTGCTATTGATTGATTGAGAGAGCGAGAGAGCAGTGCATGCCATCAAAGTGACGCTGGGGTACAAATATACGAAGCTCAATATACCCATAACGACTACACCAGACACATGCAACACAACCACCTGGGCACGACCTGGTGACCTTATATCGAGATAAACAGTGTATGACTTTGCCGGCGGGGCCCAGGTGGAATTTTCTTCAGGCTGAGTAGCTCATCCTGCTCAAAGGTTCCCTGAATGTTTTCAAATTATGTGCACAGCTACTATTTACATATAGATAACTAGAATTATTTGCATTATACATGTTTCAGATATTGTGAATTGTGTTTGTAGATATATATGCATAATAAACATACATATATGGGGCTGTGCGGTAAGAAGTTTACCTTCCAACCACATGGTTCCGGGATCAACCCCGCTGTGTGGTACCTTGGGAATGTGTTGTCTACTATAATCCCGGGTCGAAATATTGCTTTGTGAATGGAGTTGGCAGACATATATATTTGTATGTACGTATATGTATCAACCTATGTGTGTGTCTTTGTTCATGTGTTTGTCCCCACCATTATTTGGCAACCAGTGTCAGTAAAGAGGCCAGTAGGATAAATACCAGGCTTTAGAAATACGTACCTCAGCATAGCCGCAGTCAAATCATTGTAACAGGTAAAAAAGAAAAGATAACTACATAATATATACACACAAATATACGTACATACATAGATACATACATACGTACATATATGTGTGTGTATGTATGTATGTATGTATGTATGTATGTATGTATGTATACATGTTCTCTTCTGCTTTTAATCATTTAAATTCTTCCTCTGAAGAAAGAGATGATTTCTAACAAAGACACATTTCTCCATCGTTGAAATGTAGATAAGAAAACCTTATATTTTAAACATGAGAAAAGTATTGCATACTTTTACTGCTCCACTTACAGATTATATTTGTAACGTGCGAGTTAGCTGGATGGTATCTTTTCCTTTAAACCCTAGCTTATCTAGATGGCATTTAATCACAAAATCAAGTTCACTAATTATTGTTGCTATAAATGTGAATTTATAATCTTGATATAGAAGCAGGATGTTTCGAAGTAGTTGTTCATAATTATCTTCTTTGAAAATCAAAGAGATATTCACCTCAGCAGACAACTGGTCTCTGTGACGCAATGTAATTTTCCTTGTCTATTCCAACAACAATATCCAGCGTGTTATGTTCATCCTTGATAAATGTTTTCATCGGAATGTTCCACCAGTAATTTTTGTGTTGATGTTTGTGTTCGTATTGAATGAGAAGCGGATTCTCTATATTTATTCTGAGAGAGACTTTTTCGTTTCGAACGGTAATGTATATATCCCCGTTTTTTTTTGCGACGACATCGTATCGCATAAAGAAGTTGGTCGTTGATGACATTATTGGACAGCTGCTAATCACATGTGTGTTATCTTCCACAGAGGTATGACATAATCTACATTTTCAACTGCATTTTGGAACACCAAGAACTTCATTGTTTCTTTTGTTTATTAGGTATTTCGTGGAAAATTTCTTACTCTGGTATCGCAAATGCATAAGCTTCGAAGGGTGATGTGATGTAGCGGTCATGAGACCAAGAGCATCTTTGCTTCATGTCAATATCACTGCATTCTCCAAAGCTAGGAGCTGGCAGAATCGTTAGCATGCCGGGGTAAATGCTTAGCGGCATTTTGTCCGCTTTTATATTATAAGTTCAAATTCCGCCGAGGTCGACTTTGCCTTTCATCTTTCCGGATTCAATAAAATAAGTACCAGTTGAGCGCAAGGGTTTTATGTAATGAAACCCCTTTCTCCAGAACTGCTGGCCTTGTACCAAAATTTCAAATCAATAATACTGGCCTTTTCAAGTCTTCGAGAACCACCCATGATTTTTTTGGTATGCTGAGCGTTTCATATCGAGGGTTTCTTTGAGGTTATGCTAGTCTTGAGGTTTTGGAGTTGCATAGGAGGTCATCAAACAGAGAGTGTTTCCCGAGGAGCTCGATGCCGTCGCGTAGTATATTGTTCTATTCACTTTTCAGCGCTAAGTTAATGCAGTTATTTTTGCTGCTGTTTAGGAAGTGCTGTCTGAGAGACACTATACGACATTCGAAGGCTGTCTGCACTGATCTCAGGCTTCTAACTCCTTTATCTCTTCCTAGGAAGAGCATATTGATATCACTATTTCTGTGCAGGTTTCTTAGGTATTATAACGTCTACAGAGCGGATTCCTTGTAAGAGTAATCAAGTATCGCAAATCCTGGGATCAGCTCTGGCATTGCAAATGCATTGTAGTATATTGTCTTTATGTGAGAATTCCGACTGCCATATTTTTCTTAGTCTGGCATAATATTTTCGGGTCACTCGATCTTTATTCACAGAAACTTCCTATGACATATTTTCATCAATGCCCAGGAATTTGTAGTATTCTTTGTGTAGGATATGTGAGCTATCATCGATGCATAGGTCTGGAATCTAGGAGACTGATTTTCCCCGTTCAACAATCAAATATGAACTTTTCTTTTGGCCGAATTTAATTCCAATTTTGTATGTATGTATGTATGTATATATGTATGTATGTATGTATGTACATATATATGTATGTATGTATGTATGTATGTATGTATGTATGTATGTATGATGTGCAAGACAGATGAGTGACAACCTGGCCACTGGTGGTGGTGTAACACACCATACTAATCATATCTGTCGGGCATGTGGAAGAGAGAGAGTAATTCGGCAGGAGGACTTAAACGACATGCAAAGGTACATGAAGCCCAGTTACAACTACAGCCGGCTATTACCAGTAAAGGTTTTAGTTGCCAATTCTGTAAAAGACATTGTAGATCTTTAGCTGGGCTAAAAAGTCACATTCGATCACAGCACCAGTAACAGTTAAGCTTCGTGCAATGGCCATACTCGATAACGAGAGAGCAGCCATAATAATGATGTGTGTATACACGTATGTATAGGCGTTTTCTCTGTCGCTGGAGATGTATATCTGAAACTTTGATGTATCTTGCCGTGAGATCGATTCGTACGTTAGAATACTATCTGAGAGAATGAGATCAATCAAACTAACTATGTGAATTGCAGAAAACTCACAATCTCACGGCCCATTTCAAGATAAGCTTCACTCAGTAAACATAATTCTTCTGGTCCAAAATCCATGTCCATTTTTCGTTTTATGTGGAAGAATGGGGAATAGAATAAGTTTTGCCAAGTTTAATCAGGGGTATTCGGAACAGGCACATCTTAATTCATTAGTAGTATATAACCGCCGTTCTTTCTGCCTAGCAGGTTATTAGATTACAATGCTGAAAGGTACGTGACTTGTCATACATAAATAATTCAGAGTCCTCAAGTACTTCTGACTTTTTAATATGTCGGTAATATGTCTCAAAATGAATTTTAATATATTTTCATTTTGTGAAATTTTGACGTGAATAAGAAGAGTGTAAAATAAAAATAAATGTTGCCTGTAAAACTAAAAAAAAAGAAAGAAAAAGAACAACAAAAATAAAAACAAAAAAACCCAATAAAGTCGAACAGAAGAAATACCAGAGAGAAAAATGCATAAGCCAATAATAACAACATAAACAAGTAATAATAATAATAATAATAATAATAATAATAATAATAATAATTAAAAAAATAACAAGAACAACAACAGTAACAATAAGAATGATGATTATGATGATGATGATGATGATAACTGACATTAACCAACTTTTGCAACTAATAAGAGACTTTGTTTGAATGGTTTTATGTTTTGAAACATTTGAGGTCTCATTAACATGTGTTACAGTGTTGATAAGGTCTTCAACTTGTTTTCAGTGAATCGTCGACATTTCTAGACACTCACCGCTACATACATACATGCATACATACATACATACATACATACATACATACATACGTACATGCGTATGTACGTACATATGCATGTACATAAATGTGTACACATACACATATGCACACACAGACACACAGAGAGAGACACACACATATATGCATATGTACATATATAACCATACGTACACACATACATACATATACACGCCTACACATACACATATACACACACACATATATTATGTGTGTGTATGGGGAGGGTGGGACAGAGAGGAGTAAACAAAGTGGCTTGATATAACGA
>NC_042999.1:25431679-25461790 GCF_006345805.1 Octopus sinensis
TCTTTCTCACTGGTTATACTCATCTACATTTGTTTCTTTATTACTCACAAGGGGCTAAACATAGAGGGGAAAAGCAAGGACAGACAAAGGGATTAAGTCGATTATATCGACCCCAGTGCGTAACTGGTACTTAATTTATCGACCCCGAAAGGATGAAAGGCAAAGTCGACCTCGGCGGAATTTGAACTCGCAACGTAACGGCAGACGAAATACGGCTACGCATTTCGCCCGGCGTGCTAACGTTTCTGCCAGCTCACCGCCTTCACACTGCCTTATACACATCTACATTGACACACACAAACACACACACACATACACACACACATACACGCATATACATGCATGCACAATCATGCGCACAAATGTTGGGCATTATACATTAAAAAGTACACACACACGCACATACACACATAAAAAACTTTAGGTACATACATATATGTATGTATGATTGCCTGTATGTATGTATGTGTTTGTGTATGTATGTAATCAGAAAAGCAACGCGCCCTTTTTAAAGCCCAGCCAGGCTCATGGGCCCGGTTTCCCGGTTTCAATGGCATATGTGTTCCCCAGCTGGACAGAACGCTAGGCCATCGCAGCGTTACTCATTTTTGCCAGCCGAGTGGACAGGAGCAACGTGAAATGAAGTGTTTTGCTCAAAAACACAACGCGTCGCCCGGTCCAGGAATCGAAACCACAATCTTACGATCATGATGCTGACATCCTAACCACAAAACCACGCGCCTCCACATGTATGTAATGACATCGCCTTAAAAGATTTAGTCATAATCGATTTATATTTACACACCCATGTACACTTATGCAAAAGTGGAGAGCGTTTTCTGTACAGTTGAATGGAGAACGCTATCATAGAAACTCGACTGTTAATGACAGAATTTATACTTTTTGATTATATGCAGCGGAAATACCTCTTTACATAAAAGAATGAGTCAAATATTTAGTTTGCCGTGTGAAATATATAGGAGCGCGTTTGATCTTTTGTTGCAAACACAAAGAAAATGGAGGACGGTACAACGGAAGTAAAATGCAATGTTAGTTACAATTAGTTTGTAATAACAAACAGATGTTGGATTACTTGAGCTGGCTCCAGTAATTCAATAGTTGCTCGTTATAACTTTCTGTTCAGCGTAGAAAAAAAAAGAGCTGTCAATTCATTTTTCTTTCGATTCATTTAAAGGTAGCTAATTAATATTTGAAAATAACATCTTATGTACAATCAGCTAGAAGCTGGTTGTGACAATGTGTGGGAGGTTTAGTGAGTTCGATTTACAATGGAAAGCTCATTGTTGATTCCCCCCACCGCTTAGTTTATGATCCTGTTGATTAAAGGGAACATGCTATGACCATTTCATGTTGTTTTATGGCATAATGTATCTTGGATTACATCACCAAATGCATTGTAATACATACATATGAATATGGAGGCGCAATGGCCCAGTGGTTAGGGCAGCGGACTCGCGGTCGTAGGATCGCGGTTTCGATTCCCAGGCCGGGCGTTGTGAGTGTTTATTGAGCGAAAATACCTAAAAGCTCGACGAGGCTCCGGCAGGGGGTGGTGATCCCTGCTGTACTCTTTCACCACTCTTTCTCCCACTCTTTCTTCTGTGGCCTGCTCGCTTAGCCAGCGGAGTGGCGTCATTCGAAGGCTTAAACAAATCGAACGCATTGTGACCAGCGATGTGTAACAACATCTGATGGTCTGGTCGGTCACGTGATCACATATGAATATATCTATAGAGATTTGAATCAAAGGTGCGGATATCGCCGCGTGGTTTAATTTGCCTCGCATGTGTTTTCGGTTTCGGTTTCACTACAACACACTTTGGGAAAAGAGTTCTCTCCCTTACACTCTTCTGCGTCACTGAAAATTAAGGTATGGAAATTGTGACAGCCGGTAGGATTGTCATGATGACGGTGGAGAATCGAGTATTTGGGTGACAGATTTAGTCGTTTGCTTCATCTCACTCATGCATCTCACCCAACTCCATCACCTCACTCTTGCACCTTCTTACTGCAGTACACTCTATTGTAAATTCCAGTTTCATGATAATATTCTATCTGAAAAATGGACAGACAAAACGCCCTCCCTTCTGACTGAATTATGAAAATATTTTTGTGCGCTGCAAGCATCATTCAGACCTTTTACTCTTTCAGTATCGATTGGTATTAGTAATATATATATATGGTTTTCATTTGATTACTTCTCATCGCTCTATGCACTTCTATCCTTCTCTTTCTATCCTTCTCTCGCTTTCTCTCTCGCTGTCTCTCTCTCACACACATACACACTCGTGGTTTAGTGTGGTATTTCTTTTTACTTTGTACGAGGATATCGAATAGTTTTAGTTATACTAGCTTTCGGTGAGACAAACTTTCTTAACCATTTCATATTTCATCGACGAAGCATAAAGCCCTATATTTTGCACAAACGAATATAGTAATTTGTGATGATACTGCATTCCCAGGAGTATTAGTAGGAGAAGTGAAACAATATCGCAGTTCGAGTTGCTATGATCTTTGTATGGAATCGATTTGATCACGGGATTTCTGTTAAGTATTCCTCTGAGACAGCTCCGAAATGTGTTGAATAATTGGGTTAGAGTCTGTCAAAGGAAATCAATACTCCGTTTTCTAGTTACCTTTGAAGTGATGTCCATGTTTTACATAAATAATATCTGATAAAACTGATCGTATGTTTGCAGGCAAAAGTTTATTTTGATGAAGATACTTAATAATGATTATACTCAATAGAGTTCCTTATTGATGCATATTCATCTGTCCCTTCTACTTTGAATATAATGATATGTTACGGTATCGTACTAATAATACGTATTAGAGCAGGATTGTTATTGCACTTAGGAATTTTCTTTTCGCAGATATATGATACAAGGTTCTATCGCTATTCATGGTAGCGTCTGTTACAATAACATCCATTCCTAGTGACTGAGATAGTGAAATAGGGTTCTAAGACGTGTAGGGCGAATCCGGCGAAGTACTCATTTACTTACAGTCATGTCTGAATTTATACACAGTTTTGTGTTAACTTACTGTATTCGCTCAAGAGATGATTGATTTTTTCGTCTCCTTTACAGAAGATTCTAGATTTGCTGGTTGACTGAGTTTTATCAATATTTGCCTTTATTTGATTCGTATACTTGGCCCAACATAATATTTCAAACCCAATATGGTAGTACTAATGGCGTCTTTTCGCATTTAGTAATCGTCTGCTTTCACTCTTACTTGGTAGGTAGAGTCTGTCGGTATTAATTTTCAGAGTGAGATGCGTTGTGCATTCTGAGCAGCTTCCTAGAGATTCTATCCAACTTCTGTTGCTCGACCTTTGCCTATTATCATCATCATCATAATTATTATTAGTGAGTGAGAGAGCAGTGCATGCCATCAAAGTGACACTGGGGTAAAATATACAAAGCCCAGTATATTCATCATGACTACTCGTCTGATAAGGATACACCCGGCACATGCATCACAACCATATGTACGTGACATAGTGATTTCATATCAAGATAAACAGCGCATGACCTTGCAGGTGAGGCCCAGTTAGAATTTTCTTCGGGTCGAGTAGCCCATCTCGCTCAAAAGGTCCCTGAATAAGTGTTATTTTAACATGTTGAACAAAACACCCATGTTTCCGAAGGTGAATTATCCAAACCCCAAAGATGCTCCCCAACTACTTCTGTTCGTAGTCAGAGATGCACATATCGTCAGTCACCAAGGGAGATGCTTAATTGGTTAAGGTCGAACAACTGACAAGCAAATCTGTGGTATATTTTCTGTAGCCTATCTTTTATACCAAGACATGACCATGATTACACTTCCAATCAGTTAAGAACAGAAGTCATGAGAGCCACTGCCTGGTACTGCATCAGGGCATTTCTTCTTCTTCTTTTTCTTCTTCTTGTTCTTCTTCTTGTTCTTCTTGTTCTTGTTCTTGTTCTTCTTGTTCTTGTTCTTGTTCTTCTTCTTGTTGTTCTTGTTCTTGTACTTCTTCTCCTCCTCCTCCTCCTCCTTCACATCCTCCTCCTCCTCCTCCACCCTCCTCCTCCTCCTCTCCTCCTCCTCCCCACCCTCCTCCTCCTCCTCCTTCTTCTTCTTCTTCTTCTTCTTCTTCCTTCTTCTTCTTCTTCTTCTTCCTCTTCTTCTTCTTCTTCTTCTTCTTCTTCTTCTTCTTCTTCTTCATAAAGAGACTACAGCACCAGGAAATTGTGGAGTTTCGTGATCGCTTGAAGAATGCAATGGCAGCCCCGGTGAGTTCGACAAACGAAGACAGAAACGAAAGTGAAGCTCATTCAATGAATGAATAAAAGTATTCTACATAGGTGATTGGTTGTTAAATGCTGATAATTTATGTAATAAATACCAAACAACTAACATAATTTAATATTAATTTATTTTCATTTTTTTCCTAGAAATAATATTTAACGATTCTTTAAAATATATAATGTACTCATTTTAATATATATATTAAATACTAGCGAAGGTGAAATATTTTAACACCCTTATGCATTTTCCTCCCGTAATTTGAACAGCGTCCTCTAACTTGAACATAGCGCATGTTCAAATTAGAGGAATTCTGCTGTATTTGCGAGGCGTCCTTCTTAACTACAGGCCATATTTGTACCTATATTAAGTAATACAAACGTACTGAGTCGAAGTGGCAGAAGCATTTCTAGAATCTCGTTTCGTCAATAATTTACCAATTACTCCATAGAAATCATCATTCTGCATATCAAACTATTTGTGCAAATATTGTTATGCCTATTTGTTATTTGAGAAAAAATCTATTTATACATCCAGGCATTTCATTCTATATATATATATGTATGTATTTTTCGCTTGCTGCTTTGCTTCCTTTAATTCATCGCTGAAGAAACTCAAGGAAGTTGTTAGTCCAGCGTTTATTAGCGACCTTCAATTTTGGATCAAATGGCATGCAATAAATCTGGAAGCTTGCCGAAATTGTAGAAGAGCACCAACAGAAATTTCTAAGTTTCGCTATTATTTTTTTTTACCTGTTGAACTTCCAAAAGATATATACTTGATGTCTAGGATTACATGAAATTCCTGCCCGGATGTATCCAGTTTAAAATTACAAGATAGGGGAATTAAATTTTCGATAATGTAAAAGATATAATATCCGGGAGCCAGGATGTTTATTTTAATCAGTGTAACGATTAGTCTCAGCTGTCTGAGATGATAAGGTGTCAGATTCCCACGGACAGCAGGGGCTGTAACTCTTATCTTTTTATTGGTGTTCGAGACTGTCCTTGGCACATTCTCAACATACACTAAATAATTCTATATGATCTTCGTAAGAATTGTAAGTAGGTTACTGTGGTAGTTTACCTCTAAGTCAGCACTGATTGAACAAGTACATGATCAAAAGCACCTCTGACTATCCAGCATTTTTCCTAGCCACAACTCCACCCAAGTCCACATTAACCTCTGTGAAAGTTTCAAAGATAATAAAATGTGAATTGAGGAAAATTTCGCTGCTGTTTTTGCAGGTCGATCGATCGTATACAGAGCTCATTGTTGGCTTGGCATAAGGTTGTGCTGATTAATGTCGTAAACAACAAAGATTTCAAACATAGACACAATGCCCACATGTTGATGGACGGAGAGATCGATCGATTAAATTAACCGCCGTGCATGACTGGTACATAGTTTATCTTCCCTCGAAGGATGAAGATAAAGTTGAATCCGGCAGGATTTGGACTCATAATTTAAGAGGATATATATAAATATTGCAAAGCAGTTTTTCCAGCGCTTCAAACCTATAACCAAGGCCATGACTATCCCATCGATTTTGGCAGGGTGTATCTGACACTATGTCATATAATGACTGTTTTCTCTTACTAAAAACAGTTGAAAGTAATTTGATAGAAATTTGGTGGTTACTTTTAGCAAGTCGAACGACTTTTCTGATGCTACCTTCGTTTGAGCCTAATGCGTGTACCTAACGTGTCACTCGAATCCACGACTCAAAGATACACCTATCGCACGTAGTGGCGAGATTCATTGACATAGTGGCAAAATCCAGTTGACCTCATATGAAAAGCTGCCTACCATGAATAAGAGACAAGCCCAGAACTTTTTTCCTATTTAAATCGGATTTGAGTACTGTGTATTCAGGCAAGTGTGATTCAGAAGACCGTTGCTTATTAGCATATACGGACGTGATATGTTTGATTATTCATGGCGACTACAAGTAATGGGGTAGCAAAATGTTGTGTATTAACAGACTGTAGTGGTGTGTCTAACAACAGCAGGCTAACTGTAGTAGGGTAAAAAACAGTAATTGACAAATTGAGGTAGGGTAACTAATTGAAGTGGGATAGCTAACTGTAGTAGAGTAATTAACTTTAGAGAAAGAACTAGCCGTAGAGAGGTTAAATAAATAAATAGATAAATCTAATGGGCTAATTAATTGCAGTAGTTTAGCTTATTACTGTCAGGTAATTTACTGTAGTGACATAACTAACTGCAGTGGGCTAAACGTAGTAGCCTTATTGTAGTGGGGTAACTAACTGTAATGGGCTTAGAAATTGTAGTACGATTACAAACTGTAGAGGGTTTGTACATCTGTAACGAATTTACTAGCTGAAGTGGGATAACTAACTGCCTATGGGGTAACTAATTGTGGTAGGTTGACGCAATGTTCCAACTATAGAGTGGAGAAAGCTATAAGTGAGATATTTTGCGTCGAAATTCTGAATAAAGTAGGATCTGATGATTATCATGTTGATATTATTAGGTTCAACTGAAACTGCACTTTGTAGATATATCTCAAACTTATTTTCCATGCGTATTTCATTCCCACATATTCTAAAGAGATTTGTTGTTTAAGGCCGGAACAATAGGAGACGGTACAAAGTAAACTAGAAAAGGGAAAGAAAATAAAGCAAAGTTGCAGTTTTAACTTGTATTTCTATATTTCGGTGTTATAAAGCCCTTCTTCAGGACATTTGGTAAAAAAGTGGTAGTTGCAATCGTCGTTGCTTAAGTGTGTAGGGGGAGAAAGGAGGAAGGTGACATTCGCAGACTGGTGTTGCTATAACAACCAATCTTCTTCATGTACTTCCTTCCTGTGGTTAATGTCTGGAGGAATAATACTAGAGATAGGATCGTGGAGCTCACATTAACCCATTGCCCCATGAGTGGAATGAAAACGTGCTCGAGGGCCTATGTGCAATACGAAGTAGTCTGCAGTAAATTTGGGGCATCCTATATAGAGAGCACCGCGAGAAAATTGTACATCCCTGTGAAAGAACATGGATGCGTCAATAAAGAAACATCAAAAATAGGGCCAAACCTAAATCTTTGAAATTTCCATCAGCACCACCGAACAGCAAAAGGTGCAATTTCAGAATCATGGAGTTCTTCCTTATATACAAATTGAGACCGGCCATTAACAAGAAGGAACTACACGAAGCAAACCTTGCGCATGTCACCTTCCTCCTTGCTGCATCGATTTTCCCAACTATCGCATTTGCCAAGTGTCATAGTGTTATTTCATAATCCGAAATATAGAAATATAAGGCAAAACTGCAACTTTGTTTTGTTTTCTTTTTCCATTTGTAGTTTGCTTTGTACCTCCTCCTATTGTTTCCCTTCAAAGTTATACCACACTATGCTTCAACCTTCAACAAAACTACTTCGTATATATAAATATATATATATCAACACACGCACCTCCCTACATACACATATGTATACAAGTAGATGTACATACATAATACACACATACCTGTACATAGATACACAAATACACACACATATAAGGTCTACGTGGAGGCCCGTGGCTTAGTGGCTGGGGTGTCAGCATCATGATCGTAAGATTGTGGTTTCGATTCCTGAACCGGGCGGCTCGTTGTGCTCTTGAGCAAAACACTTCATTTCAGGTTACTCCAGTCCACTCAGCAGGCAAAAATGAGTAACGCTCCTCCAGTCAACTCTTACCGAGGAGAACTATCACCATCTACTTTCCATACATCGTCATCCTTTCATTTTTGTTTATCCTGGACTACATTATCAATTGCGCCATTTCTTTCTCATAAGATTTGATAAAGAATTGTGGCTGTCATCAACAATTCGAGAAACCACATTGAAACATTTTCGCTGGTTTCAAACCATTTAAGTGTAATCGCTTGATTTATAAGTTTTCTGCGGAGAGAGTGTCTGTTGATTGAACGTATACTGCTAGCATTTGAACTCGATTTCCAGTTGAGATGCCCTCCCCCATTTCCTCTCCAACTTCCATGTTTAAAAGTAACATTCTGAATATTTCTGAAGATTTTAAAAACTGATGCTATTATTTTGGTTGCTCTTAATTCTTTGTTTAGCTTCACTTTCTGCATAATTATTGACTTCAATGACGAAATACTGAAATGAATATTTTCTACATAATCGACCTAATAAGCTCATTGACGTAGTCGCAGTCACGGTAGTTGTCGTCGTCACCACCACCACTGCCACCACCATCTTAACCATCATCATCATCATCCCGAATTTCATAAATATTAAATACATAATTTGTTTTTCTGCAGTAAATAACCTCTGTTGTTGCTTTCTTAAATTGTCAACAACCTTTGGTCTTTGAATTTCATTTAACTAAACAACGAGATATCTAATTATATTTAGTCTTTCATCATAAATTAATATATCAATTTTACTATCTAGGTCGTACCCATTTTTTTTCTTTCTGCTATTTTCTTCCTTTTACCAAAAATTCAAACAATTGTATACAAAAGACTGACAGCCAGACAGGCAGAAAGACGGACAGTGCAACAGCCAGTGAGACAATAACACAAACACATAACCAGAGAAAGCGTCTCAGTGAAACAATAACTACATCACCACCGCCGCCACCGCCACCACCCTCGCCGCCACCACCACCGCTGCCACCACCGCCATCGCAACGACCGCCACTACCAGCACCGCCCACCAACAAAAACAACAACAACAACAACCAGAATAATAAGGACAGCAACATGTATACTTAAATAACATATAAGTGGCTGATAAACAGACAAACAATGGGCGGAAAACAATAAGAAGACAAAGGAAACATGACAAGGAACCATTTTGTCTTACAAATGGAACTAAAAGAGTCTTTGATAAAAAAAAAAAAAACGCAAGCGTTTGATGTAGATTCACAAAACTGCAGACAAGGATAATAAAAAAAAAAATATATAGTCACAAGAGAAAATAAGAACTAAAACATAAAAACATTTTACAAGAGTTATATTTATCAACAGAAATACTGCAAAATATTTGTTAATTATTAGTATAAAGAATTATTGAACGCAATGTCAAGTCGGTAGAAAGAATAGATCAGAAGTGAAGAAGCTACTAGCGCTACAGCAACGCTGTGAAGACTACTAAAGAAGATAGCAGTGCTACGGCAACAATATTTACAAGGAAAAGAAAACAATGAATAATTAAATTTGAAATATTAGACACAAATAAAGATATAAATATGTAGGAGATATGTTATAAGAGGTGTAATGATATGAGTGACATTGTCGATTTCATAGATTAGTTTTTGATAGAGGCAGTGCAAGGGTATAGTAGTGCAAGGGTGTGCGTATAGCATACAAAGTGAAGAAATGAGGAACAAAGAGATT
This sequence comes from Octopus sinensis, assembly GCF_006345805.1. NCBI lineage: Eukaryota > Metazoa > Mollusca > Cephalopoda > Octopoda > Octopodidae > Octopus > Octopus sinensis. The sequence goes on from NC_042999.1 coordinate 25,441,345, forward strand.
TCAGAAACATTTACCTATACTATATGAACTCGGATCTTTTCGGTTTGAACGGCAGTTTTTAACATAATTTCTAGGTAACTAAAATATTTTAAGCTTCGTATACTGGTAGAATGTGTTTATAATACATCTTTTTCTCTTGGCTTTATTGAGAAAATTCTATAGTTTGTAAGATATTTTGTTGTTTTTTTTCTTCAATTTCTGCAATTTCAACCAATCAATGACGTGTATTCTGTGCCGTATGAATATGTCCCTCTTTCAAGAAACAGATTGGGTTTATTTACATTTATGAAGAAAAAAAGATACCCTCCCGCCACCCCTAACCCTAATCCTTACTAACCCTAACCCCAAAACAGATTGAAATGCAATAGATCGATACTAGGGTCATAATTATGGGTGACAATTTCATATGACACCGCTAGAAAAAACTGCCGTTCAAACCGAAAAGATCCATGAACTTTTCAACAACTGGCTTTCTAAAATATATGAGGGAGTGCTGGAAATTTCCTGGCTTTCGGTAAAAGAAAATACAGCAGGATCAGTTAGGGAAAGCAACTCTTGTCAAATGATTTTATGCTTTAGTTCTTATTTTTTCTTGTGACTATTTTTTTTTTATTATCCTTGTCTGCAGTTTTGTGAATCTACATCAAACACTTTTATTCAACATGTTCTCCTCTCAGATTCACACGCTTATTGTAATGGTCCTTCAGTTTTTCTAAGCCCTGTAAAAGAACTCGGAAGGTGATGTGGGCTCCATCAGAGCCTTTCGTCATACCCTAGAAGCCAGGGACGTTTCGGCACCTCCTCGTGCAATGGACGTAGAGTATTAGTGGCCAGCTCGTTGACAGATAACCACTCCCATATTAAATATTATAGATTAATCTTGGACAATAATTAAATAAAAGTCAGTCAGCTAAATTAGATTGTGTGACACTACATTATAATACACCTGTTTTAAATTCAATTCAGAAAATGAAACAAAATATGTTCAGTAATCAGGAATTTAAACATAAATAGAAATGTATACGATTCTATTTATATTAATCTTTACATACATACATGCATGCATGCATACATATATGAAAACATACACACGTACGACCTCGTGTGTACCGTGGCGATTATTTTCCTCTGTCTTCCCTTCTCTGGATCTTTCCTTCTCCTATGTTTCTGACGAAGAGCTCCGCTCGAAACGTTAAACCCTCCTTCTTTCCTTCTTTCCTGAGCGTCCTATAATACTATATTTGTTCCACGTCCTCGCGTTGTTGTTTTTTTTTGTGCTTTCTTGTTTGGATTAACTATATATATATATATATATATATATATATATATATATATATATATATACATACAAACATACATACACGTGTGTGTGTATATATATATATTTATGTATATATATGTATAGAGTACAGTTCTATATTTAAAAGATGAAGAATTATGTACATTATATAGATAATTTACATTATTTACATTTGACGGATATTTGTCCTCATCTTGATTGTTGCTAACACAACGTTTTGGCTGATATACCCTCCAGCCTTCACCAGGTGTCTTGGGGAAATTTCGAACCAGGGTTCTCATTCCTAAGGTATTTTTCGGTATTATTATTATTATTATTATTATTATTATTATTATTATTATTATTATTATTATTATTATTATTATTATTATTACTATTATTATTATTATTATTATTATTATTATTATTCAGGTCACTGGCTGGAATCGAACTCGAAATCTTAGGGTTAACCACTACGCCATATGCCCGTGGGCGTATGTAAATAATATAAACAACGTATATGTATAGATATTTATAAGTATTTAAACGCACACGCACGCACGCACACACACACACACACACACACACACACACACACACACACACACACATACAGAGGCGTTTGATTCTGTGGACCGTCACTGCCTTATGAAGATTTTACAGGCTTATGGAACCCTCAAAAAGATAGTGGGCCTGATATCACTGCACTACACCAACACCAGATCCCGATTCATTACACTTAACGGGACGACAGAGTTTTTGAGATACTAGCTGGAGTGTTCCAGTGAGAAACATTGGCTCCCTACCTTTTTATTATCGTAGTGGATTATTGTATATGCATTATGTTGGAGAAACACGAGGCCTTTGGCTTTACTGTAGCGCAAGGTTAAAAAGATATCAGATGCTGAATTTGCTGGTGACAGTTCTGGTGACGAACACAGTGAAGGAGGCAGAGGAGTTGATGCATGAAGTGGAGACTGTGTCGATAAGTGTGGGGTTGAATATTAATGAGATTAAGACGAAGAATCTGGTAGAAAACATTAAGAAGCCAGAGAAGACTATGAATGTAGGCGGGAAGTCACTAGAGTTGGTTGAGGACTTCCTGTATCTGGGAGCAAAGATTGGGAACACAGAGGGTGATATAGCTGAGAGGAAGGGCAACGCCTAGGCAGCATGTCACAGTCTGAGATCTCTATGGAAGCCGGACCTTCATAAAGACTTGAAGATGCGTCTCTTCGTTGCTGCAGTGGAGTCTGTGCTGTTGTACGTGTATGAGACTTGGTCACTAACCAAGAAACTCACTCAGATGATGGGTGGGTGCTACACGAGGATGAAGAACTCAAAGCTGTACGAGAGCCTCCTAATAGTTAGCTCGAAAAGAACACAGAGGAGATGGAGGTTAGCTGGATATGCTCACAGTCATTCGGAGCTGATACCGCACTCAGTGCTCCTGTGGGAGACCCTACATGGACACACTAGAACAGGGAGGAGACAGAAGATGACGTATGTTGATGCCCGGTCGACAGGGACTGGTCTCTGGGAGACGCAGGACATTGTAGCGATGATGAGGAACAAGGACCGCTGGAGAGAACTTGTCCAAAGAGCTCGAGAATTTTACGTGCCCTAGATAGATACATACATTATTTCTCTGGAAAGCATCACACGTCATTAGAAGTCGACCAAAAATATCATGAAGTTAATACATCATTATGTGATACGACGTTGTCGCAAAAACAATATTCAATATCATTCGGGAAAATGCCTGTCCTGGAATAAATATTGAGAACTGCCCTGGTCCGTCCTAGCTTAATGTGGTGTATTTCAGATGGATTCACACTGATTGTTTAAGTCAGAAACATGCCCTGACAACCTGATGCTTTGCAATCTCAAAGATTACATTTCTTGCTTAGCTGAATAAAGATTTGCTGCTTAGGTTAATGAACGTTTATATACATACATATATACATACATACATGTTTGAACTTATGTATGTACATATATATATATATATATATATATATATATATATATATATATATATATATATATATATATGCGCATATAATTAAATAAATATGTACGCATGTATGTATCTGTGTGTGTGATTACATACATTTCTATTTACATATGTACGTATGTGTAGAATGTAATGTATATTGGGTCATTAACTCCAAATGCATTCTATGCAGACAATTAGATTTGTGTAACTGTATATAAATACGTGCATACAGACACACATACACATGTGTACACACATATGCACACACATATACATACATACACACATACACATATATACATATACATATACATATATATACATACATACGTACATATATATGTATATATATATACATGTATATTCGTATATATATATATAAATATTCACACGCACATGCGTATATATATATATATATATATATATATATATATATATATATATATATATATATATATATACATACATACATACATACGTATGTGTCTGTGTGTATACAGATACAGACATGTATGTATATATATATATATTATATATATATATATATATATATATGTACATATGCATGTTTAAAGATATTTAGAATTGGTCTATATACGGTATATAGTCATAGAAACCACTTATACTTCCAGCATTAACTCAGATATCTGCCGTTCAAATCTTAAAACATCAACATTATTCATCAATGTCTAGTATACTTTCTTTTTCTTTCATTTCATGGACTTAAATTTAATTTTGTGTCAAAGAAGTTGACTGTTTCTGTACAATTTCACTGGACAAATATGTACTTTATGTGACTGAATGTATTTTTGTTTATTTCGTTCATTCAACAGAAGCATTGTTACAGAAAATGATGTTAGTCTCATATAATTTGTTTCATTTTTAAAAGCCAAAATAGAGAAGGATGTTATGGCAAGTTGTGAAATCAGTGTTTCTATGTAAAAGACATATCTATTTACTTTATCAATAACCGCTGCTTCAACACGGCCATTCTCCGATGTTAAAAAAAAATAAAATCGTAAAAGGAACGGTATTTGTCTGCTTTTTGTAAATCAGAACGAGATTTCAACTTCTTGCAAAAGCGAGTTTAGAGTAGTGTTGTAAATCCAACTAGAAATAGAACTTTTATCTCTGTCACAACTCATTGAGAAATCGCTTAGTTATCTGCATTAATTACTCAGAAGATAAGGATGATGCATCGTTGTGAAGCCGGGTGTGTAAAGAAAAGGAATAAATGGACTGATTCCTATAGCAAAACTCATTATGATACCAGAACAAAAACATTCATAGAGGAACACACCCAGTATTTGAGTTATCGAGTCAGGATAATGCAAAATACAATAGAACAGGAAGTTGGGATTTTATTCATTCCGACAGATCTTTATGTTATTTGCTAAAAGTTCAATCACCGATATTTAACGATGATGTATTTTAATTACGGCTCAGAGGAGAAATAACCTCTCATGTAACTATGTAGGGACTAGGGGCACAAGTTGTAACTAAAGACACCAAAGATTGCAATAACATAGACTCGTATAAATATACACAAGTATTAAACCACTTGATAATTAAATGAACTCTTGTAAAGGCGTCTTTGGTGTTGGAATATATCTACCACTCAAAATCACAGTTTTATCGAGACACATGTAAAATAATCTAGGTGAAATAAATGTGTGCAGATGGCTGTGAGATGCAGGCAACAAATTCGTGGTCGACACCTTCTAAGCTGGAAGCTCATACTTTACCCATTTTGTTATTACACAGAAATGTAGTTTAATGTGTAAATGAAGCAATACCGTTTTAGTTCAGATGAAGTTTAGTTATATATTCCGAAGTTATTGTCTTTAAATATCTATGTAGACATCGCTATTACATACTGAATTCATGAAAAATCATCGATTCTTTTATTAACAAAAGACCATGGATACACAGAGGACAAAATCAAATTATATAGCCTAAGTGTTTCTACCATGAACTGTTATTATGGTTAGCACCTATCGTTTGCTATTTCCATATTCTTAAAACGAAAATTCTTTACTTCTACACTAAATGACATGTCTGCATTTAAAATAAAACCTGACAGACCTGTCAGGCGTTATTTCCAGAAATGTAGACTTGCTGGTTTCAAAGACCAAATTACTCATAAAATCTCGTTTCCATCAACGACATTAAACCCATAACCACACCAGTTCCTTTTCATCTCTCCGCTGACAATTACACTGCAATAGCTCAGTCCATCTAGCTGTAATACTAGACTTTTATTGTTAAGGTTCTTTAGAACTAGATCAAACCTGACGAAGAAGATCTAGGAATAAAGGTATTCCAGCCTTAGTTACATGGTTTTTTTTAAGTGTTATAAAACTAAATTCTTTCAAAGTCGTAAGTTTTATGAGTTGGGGCAAATTTGGTTGTCACTTTCAGAAAGCTGAGTGATCACGTTGAGTGTCTCTCATACACTCGGGCTGTAGATAGTTTCAAATAGAAAATATTTCAATGAAACACTGTTGGCTCCAGATGGAAGTTGAGAGCATAGCCTTCACATTCCATCAAAGTTCATGCTCGAAACATATTTGCTGGGAAAATGGGAGAGGAGAAATATTTCAGAGAATTTTAGGCTTTGGGTAAGAAGTTGTAGTAGTAGCTGTTTGTATGCTGTCATAGTTTAGCCATATTCCAACCCTCATCCAGTAGAGTCATAATTATAGTGTGTGTGCGTGCGCGCGCGGGTGTATGTGTGTTTCCACTTGTCTTGATATAATGTGATCATTGTAAACGAGCATCACCGTCACACAAGTGATGCTGTTCATTTCCAGTCTTTCGTAAAAAAACATGTCAGATTATGCGGAAATATTACCTTGCTTTCAAACAAATGATGGTTGGTGATAGAATGACATCCGGCCGTAAAAAAGTCTGCATCAACTAATTCCTTCTGATCGATGCAAGCATAGAAATCTAAACGTTCAATGATGATAATGATGATGATGATGATGATGATGATGATGATGATGATGATGTCGTTGACGACGATGAAGATGCTGCTGCTGCTGATGATGATGATGATGAAGATGATGATGTCGATGATGATGTCGATGATGATGTCGATGACGACGATGATGATGTTGATGATAATGATGATGCTGATGACGATGGTAATGACGATGATGACGATGATGATGATGCAGTCGTGGCCACTCCGTGTTTCTTGGAATGTAGTGGACAGGTCAGTATTATCTAAAATATTAGGCAGCGAGGTGGCAAGTCCCGCGATATGCATGGCGGCATTTCTTCCTTCTTCACGTTCTGAATAAAAGATTCCGCTGAGGTCGACTTTGCTTCTCACCCTTTTGGGAACGATAAAATAAGTGCCAGTTGTACAGTGGGGTCGTTGTAATCGAATTAAACCCTCCCCGGAAATTGCTGAATTTGCGCCAAAATTTGAAATATAACGCAATTTAAAAACAAAAATACCCTTTCCAAGTGATTAATAAGAGATTTGGTTTCTATTCTTTGCGGACCGAGTAATCCTATTGTCTGGTGAGATAATCGTACGAAGAGATGAGGAGAGACCGATGCGTCTTGTGAAAATAAGCAAGGACCTGGTACAATTTGGGGGCGTCAGAAGGACCTTGGAATATAGAAAAAGTGAAAATGGCTAGCTGTTGTCGTAGTCATTACACAAATGAACTTTATTTGGAGAAACCTTTCGGTCTGAACTCAAGTATCTCGTGGTTCTGAGGAGATAAGAGAACTAGATATTTTTCTGCGCTGAATGTCTTTACAAACTCCACCAAGAGAGCATGTACTAATTAATGGGGATAGTATATATCAGTATTCTAAGTTGAGTAAAATAGTTTCAAAAATGTTCCAAAACCATTTTAAGCTTGTGAAGCCGAGTTGGTTTGTTTACGTCTCTATAATTAAGCGATTCGGTTAAAGAAACCGATAGAATAAGTACCAGAATTTAAAATAAAAATAAGTACTGTGGCCAATTTGTTTGATGAAAGCCCTCGGTCGGTATGCTCCTCAATGGCCGCTGTCCAATGACTGAAACGTGATAAAAGATACACACAGACAGATAAAAGATACACATATACACGCACACAGAAACTTTTGGTAGTTCCTAATTAGCATTGTATAATTAGTAAAATATAATTGTATAATTAGTAAAAGTAGGAAAGGGGAAGAAAATGAAAGAAAAGATGCAGAAATTTAAAAAAGACGAGATGAGAATATTAGCTTGGTGTGGATTGAAGTAAAGATTACTATTTAAGTCTGAATTTTCTGGCAGAGTTCAAGAAACGTTAATTTTTACTTCACCTCAGAACACAAACGTGCAACATTCGCCCACTTCCGCTATTACATATATATATATTTATTTATCTATTAATTTTATTTATTTATTTTGGTTAATTTTAAATCCGGTGGAAGCAGACAAACAGCATTGCAATAGTATTAGAAGTAATTTAAAAACAGACTGAATACAGAAGAATTACAAGAATCAAATAAACTGGGTGAAGATAAGAGCTACCGGAACTTAAGTAACTAAATTAGAACATAAAAAATGATACACACGCAAACTATTAAATGGCAACGTTCTATTAGAACTAAGATAATGTGTGTGTGTTTATGTGTGTGGGTGGGTGTGTAAACTATTAATTCAACAGAATAGCCGTTTTATTTCACCGAACGGAATGTAATTTCAAGAGTGAATATGTGAGGAACCTATAGCTCTCTGTTTTAAGATATACGCACGAACATAGGCACACACGTATATATATATATATATATATATTATATATATATATATATATATATATATATATATATATATATATATATATATATATATTTTTTTTTAAATTTTTTTATTTATTTATTTATTTTTTACTTGTTTCAGTCATTTGACTGCGGCCATGCTGGAGCACCACCTTTAGTCGAGCAAATCGATCCCGGGACTTATTCTTTGTAAGCCCAGTACTTATTCTATCGGTCTTTTTTTGCCGAACCGCTAAGTGACGGGGATGTAAACACACCAGCATCGGTTGTCAAGCAATGCTAGGGGGACAGACACAGACACACAAGCACACACACATACATATATACATATATATACATATATATATACATATATATATATATATACATACATATATACATATATACGACAGGCTTCTTTCAGTTTCCGTCTACCAAATCCACTCACAAGGCATTGGTCGGCCCGGGGCTATAGCAGAAGACACTTGCCCAAGATGCCACGCAGTGGGACTGAACCCGGAACCATGTGGTTGGTTAGCAAGCTACTTACCACACAGCCACTCCTGCGCCTATATATACAATAATTTAATAAATATAATATATGCATACATACATACATATATGTACGTACCTACATCTACATGTATATATACATGCATATATATATATATATCAGTACAGGACACCACAAATAAACGTAGAACTCAACGAGAAACGAAAACGTAAAAACAAACTAGGAAACGGACTTTTTTTAACAACGAAAAAAAACAGAGTACAAGACAACATATATATATATATATATATGTCCCAACGCTATAAACACACGCAGACATATACAATTATTACATATTTTATTCTATTCACTTTAAATTTATCTATCTATCTATCTATCTATCTATCTATCTATCTATCTATCTATCTATCTATCTATCTATCTATCTATCTCTCTCTCTCTCTCTCTCTATCTATATATATATATATATATATATATATATATATACACATACATAAATACATACAGATACACACACATACACGTATATGTACACATGCTTAAATATGTATATATATATATATATATATATATATATGTGTAATATATTAGATTAGACATTTTAAAAGAATCTTTTGCAGAACAATTTCGGTTTGCTTTTTCGTTTCTTCAGTATGTACAAAATGGCCGAAACATTGTAGAATATGAAAACCATCAAAAGAACGTACGTCTATAGCACATCGACTCCATAGAAATTTTGTTATAAAACATTATTTTCGTAGGATAACAACTATTTTTAATGTGTCTGTTACGGAAGTAAAACATAGTTTTCGAATAGCGATGATTATAATGGCAAATATTTCTTACATTATTTACATACTATTTCGCGCGTTAAGTATTTTCATGACGTATAATATTATGGATATCAACATTGCTGAGCAAAAATACCTCAGGGGATTGCTCTACCGACTGAATACAACTACGATAGTGTCTGACATCCACAATGTAATTGAGCTGCAAACCTTCGATCAGATGAAAGTCTATGAACTAATGAGTCTGTTTGTTTCCTTTTAAATCTCCCTAGCCTCGTCATTTATGGTGCTTTAGATTTTCGACTTCATTCTATGCATTCAGACTAATACACACAGAGAAACACAACCGCACTAATACACGCAAACACACAGACACAGACACATATACCCACCTATATATATATAGATACATACATATCTACGCAAAGACGGGCATACAAATGCATGCACATGAATGCATATAGAGATGAGTACAATTATATGAATACGCACACACATACACACATACACAGAGACACAAACAAACACACATATATATATATATACAAAAGGCGGTGAGCTGGCAGAAACGTTAGCACGCCGGACGAAATGCGTAGCCGTATTTCGTCTGCCGTTACATTTTGGGTTCAAATTCCGCCGAGGTCGACTTTGCCTTTCATCCTTTCGGGGTCAATAAATTAAGTACCAGTTACGCACTGGGGTCGATGTAATCGATTTAATCCGTTTGTCTGTCCTTGTTCATCCCCTCTGTGTTTAGCCCCTTGTGGGTAGTAAAGAAAAATATATACATAGATACATACATATCTACGCACAGACGGGCATACAAATATATGCACATGAATGCATATAGAGCTGAGTACGATTATATGAATACACACACACATACACACATACACAGAGACACAAACAAACACACATATATATACATACATACAGGCATGCGCATAAGCATATAGACTGTGACGTATTTATTCCATAAATCGTCCTTTTATATCTCGTATTATAATTCCCCCTTCCGCTCATTCTTTTTGTTTCCTTTTTCATATTTTGCCTATCCACCTTCTGCCAGTCTATCTCTCTATATTCCTCTCTCCCTCCCTCTCCTTCCATTCATTCGTAATATTCTCGCCATTAGTGAGGTATATATATATATATATATATATATATTTGACGGCTCCATAATGAACCACTTCAAGCTCTGCTGTTAGTTTGAATGCGTCAATAATTCAAGTATTTTCCCGGATCTAACACACGCTCTCTACTAGCAAATTCAATATTAATATCTTACGTACACACTATATAGGTATGATGATGTTAACAATGGCAATTTAACTATATTTCTTTGGTCACAAATATAGGACAAGTGCGTACCAACATCATCTAGTTGTGTTTGGAGTTCGAAAAGAATATGTTGCCGATATATTGCAGAAGTTCCTTAAGAAACACGGAATACACTAAGAAATATTTGCGGTTTATGCATAATTGAGAAATGTATAATACGCATAAAGCAAACAAGAAAGCTATCTAAATATCGGTAATCATCAATAAATATCATTATTTTGACAATATTTTCTAAAACACTGAAAGTATATAAGGCTGAATGATTCAGTGCAATAATACGTAACTAAACACTCTTGCTCAGTATTCATAACCGATCATTATAAAATAACGATCATCATAAGTAACTGATCATTATAAGTAACCGATCATTATAAAATAATAATTGTAAAATAATTAAACGTGATGTACTGGGAATTATTTTATCGACCGCGAAATGATGAAAATTATAGTCGACCTCGGCAGAATTTAAACTCAGAAGTAATGAATCGGAAGATATCTCTCAAAACATTTTCCTGCGGCTAAAAATTCAGTCAACTGAAATCGCCGTGTTAATAATATTAATAGTTTCATTTTAAAATAATAATAATAATAACAGCAACAACAACAACAATAGTAATGATGATGATAATAAATGCCCTATTTCAGTAGCATGCTGCATCAGGGCTTCCGGTCTTGGTATAAAAGATGAACTACAGTAAATATTCTGCTCAATACCACATATTTTCTTGTCAGTTACTTGACCGTAACCAGTTGAACATGTCCCTTAGTTGCTGACGATATGTGCATCTCTGATCACGAGCAGAATTAGTGAGGGAGCATCATAGCCATGTGTTGAGAGAAATTCTTTGGGGTTTGGATAATTCACCTGGAAACATGGGAGTTTTGCTCAACATCCTTAAACGACCCTTATTCAGGGATCTTTTGAGAGAGATGGGCTACTGGACCTGAAGAAAATATTCTAACTGGGCCCCCACCTGCTCAGTCATGCGCTGTTTATCTTGATATGAGATCACGATGTCACGCACATATGGCTTTGATGCATGTGTCTAGTGTACCCTTATCAGACGGGTAGTCATGATGGATATGCTGGATTCGTATATTTTACCCCAGTGTCACTTTGTCGGCATGCACTGCTCTCTCACTCAGTAATAGTAAGGGTGCCTTCTACCAATGTGGAAACTAATGTCAGGTGCTTTGTCCAGTGAACTGAATAAATACTTGGTAAAAACCTCAGTCCAGCTATATTTATAGCTTTGAAGCAGATGGAATCAAACTCAACGGCATGAAGGAAAAGACAAAAAGAGAGCGCCTGCGGCGAGTGAGGAAGATATTGGCTTCAAAGCTGAATGCCAGAAACATACGTTATTCGGCAATAAACTTCGCATACGCATTCTCAGAAATTCGGTATGGCACTGGAATCCTGAAGTGGACAGCGGGGGAGCTAAAGGAGACGGACAGGAAGTTAAGAAAGCTCCTAACGATTCGTGGTGTGCGGCGTACGGGCTAGTCGATTACATCAACCCCAGTACTGAACTGATATTTATTTTATCGATCTCGAAAAGATGAAAGGCAAGTCGATCTTGGCGGAATTTGAACTCAGAACGTACAGACGGACAAAATGCTGCTAAGCATTATCTCGGCGTGCGAATGATTCTGAATAACAATTACAATACCATTAAGGAAAAAGGAAAGAAGTGGATTAAAAACAGGAGACAACAGAAAATAAAAGTTGAAATATTGGAATAAAAGAGGTAATATTAGAGAAAAAGAAAGTGGCTAGCTGGCAGAAACGTTAGTAGGCTGGCCAAAATGCATAGCGGTATTTGGTCATTCTGAAATCGACTTTACTTTTCATTCTTTCGGTATCGATAAAATAAGTACCTGTTGAGCACTGGGGTTGATGTGCTCGGCGTATCCCCTTACGCGAAGATGCTGACCTTTCCGCAAAGTTGAAATCAATATTATGAAAAATAGCTACATACACACACACACAAACATATTTGCAAAAAAAAACAACAAACAAGAAATTGAAATAATTATATGTGCGTATGTGTTTGTATGCGTGTGTTTGTGTATGTGTGTTTGCGTATGGTGTGTGTTGTATATATACATATAAAGAGATACTAATATAAACATCATAACTTAGAGGATGACAATGAGAAATTAAGCGACAAATACATAGTAAATGGTTTCGAGAATAGAGAGGAGGAAGAGAGAGAGAGAGAGAGAGAGCGAGAGCGAGAGAGAAAGTGAGAGAGTGAGTCAGAGAAATGTTAACAAATGTGCGAAGAGAAATGTCGGACGAGACTATAAACTAGAATTGCTGATTCCACATCATCTGGGATTGGTGACACATAACAATTGAACAATTGAAAAAATTAAGGATTAAGACTAGAGACTGGGATGCATACGAATGAATGATTATCTTAATAAATGGCAGAGTTTATTGCAAGCATTTGTTAAGGGAGACAGCAATAATTCATGCGTTACATTATAAATATATTAAACTGAATTATCTTCCGTTTAAACTATTCCCTTTCAATTCCCACAGCCATTAGAGTAGTAGTGGCATTCCTTTAAATATCTGCGTCTCTATCATGGTTTCTGATTTATGTGACTCTGTCTGTCTGTCTCTCTGTCAGTCAGACTTTCTGTCTGTCCTGTCTGTCTCTCTTTCTCTCTCTCTCCTCTCTCTCTCCTTCTATATATATTATATATATTATATATATATATATATATATATATATATATATATAGGGAGAGTTACGAAAAAACAACAAAAGACGAAGACAAGTGTGTACAAAACAAACAGATGTATTAGTATAAACACTCAGGAATAGAAAAAGTCTTATACGTTTCGAGCCTACGCTCTTCTACAGAAAGGGACACAGGAAAAACAAGGAGAGAAATAAGGAGTGAAAAAAAGGAGAGAAAAAAGGAAAGAAAAAAGGAGAGAGAAAAAAGCGCGCGTGTGTGTAATAACACACATACACACATATGTATATCTTATAATAATTCTTCTTGTCATTGCGTTACTTAGCCCGTCGGTAACTCTTTCGCGTGATTAGTTGAAGCGACAGAGAGAAGACAGAAAAAGGAGAGGAGAAATAGGATAAGGTGAAGAGTGAGACAGAGAGAGCGAGTAAGAGAAATAAAAAGAGGGAGAGAGAAGCGTCCATGACGTGAGGTAGGGGGAACCTAATATTTATTGCCTGGTTAAAAAAGGTTAGTTGAAGATAGAGGAGGAGAATTGAAGATATAATTTTAACAGAGGGGTGATATTTTGATGGTGAGGTTAAGGAAAGGCAGAGAGACGGAGTGAGTAAAGAGAGATGATGGAGGAAGAGAGGAGAGAGAAAACTAAAGGGGAGAGAGGGGAAGAAAGAGAAGATGGAGAGAGATAGGAGAGGGACGATGGAGAGAGAGGGGAGAGAGAAAGAGAGAGGAGAGATGATGATGGTGGTGGTAGAGATGGAGTGGGTGGAGATGGAGGTGGTGATGGTGGTGGTGTTGATTAGATAGTGAAAGCTATTCTTTTCTTAAACTAAGTCTTTGTATATCCCTTATCACTTAACGCATGCGCATAAGTGCAACTCCGTGAAATATTCACGCTAATGTACGTGGCAGATATATGCAATTTAATTAAACGTTGTATCATATGTATATTGATTTTGCTTATGGGAAAATTGGGAAAATAAGAGTGAATATTTATTTGGTGAGTGCTGTGTATAATTCTATAAAATTGTGCATAACGTATATAATGTGTATATATAAAGTGCATTAAGTAATCATCGTATTCCAATTTCTTTCACTTTTCAATGAGTAGCAGATGAAAAACCATCTTTCCATACAGACATGACACAGAACACACTTGGGTTTTTTGGAGAGAGTTTTCAGAAATAACCCAAGAGGTTAACAATTAAATCCGTGAAATATTCCCGGGTCTAGTTAGTATATATAAATATATGTGTGTACGGTTGTATTTCTTCTCGAAGCGATGAAAATATTTTGGCAAATTAAATTTAAATGTTGAAGAGGATCTAACGGTTTTTGGTTTTTGTTTGTTTTTAAATATCTTATAAACACTTCCGCGCTGCAATTCTTTTCGTTTCAGCACACGGTCTCAGATCAGGTCACAGGCTATGCAAGTACATCTCCGTAATATATAAATGAAAATATATATATATATATATATATGTGTGTGTGTGTGTGTGTGTGTGTGTGTTGTGTGTGTGTGTGTATGTGCGTGTATGTGTGTGTGCGAGTATTATATATAGGCGTAGGAGTGACTGTGTGGTAAGTAGCTTGCTTACCAACCACGTTGTTCCGGGTTCAGTCCCACTGCGTGGCACCTCAGGCAAGTGTCTTCTACTATAGCCTCGGGCCGACCAAAGGCTTGTGAGTAGATTTGGTAGACGGAAACTGAAAGAAGCTCGTCGTGTATATGTATATATATATATATATAATATATATATATATATATATATATATATATATATATATATATATATATATATATTATATATATATGGTTTTGTGTGTGTGTGTGTATATTTGTGGTGTCTGTGTTTGTCCCCCAACATCGCCTGACAACCGATGCGGGTGTAATTTACGTTGCCGTAACTTAGCAAACGAGACCGATGGAATAGGCAGTAGGCTTACAAAGAATAAGTCCTGGGGTCGATTTGCTCGACTAAAGGTGGTGCTCCATTATATTCACAGTCAAAGGACTGAAACAAGTAAAAGAGTTAAAAGAGTAAGAGAGAATAATGGTTTTTGGTGCCTGCAGTCACCTATATTATTGATTCTGTTATTATCATTTTTAATTGTTATATTAGATAATAATAGAGTCAATGATATCTTCGCAAATATTTTCCCCATAAATCAGTTGCAGCGCAGACCTCAGCGTGATGGGTTGGGGCTCTCCATCATGGTAACTCGTGGTGGGGAAGGTGAGGCTGTAATGCCAGGCCAGAAACCGATCGATGTGAGTCCAAATGCTTGAATTCATGTTGAGAGATTGTTTTAGCCCGTTTGCCTTCAGACTGTTGAATTCTGTAGTTATTATCGGTGAATTTTGTGGATTTAAATTAGAGATTTGACTGTTATTTCCAGCAGGTAGATATATTAATTTTAATCCTTCAGCTATATATATATATATATAATATATATATATATATATATATATATATATATATAATATATATATATACATATATATATATATATATATATATATTATATACATATACATATATATATATATTTATATACGTTTATACACACACACACACACACATATACATACATGTATTTATATATCTCTAGCAGACGAGGTATATATATCGGAGGCAGCTGTGCAACGTTTTAACCAGCTACAGATGTCTTCTCGGTGTAAAAAATCGCAGTAAAATCCGTTCGAACGGACAGCAATGTTGAAGTGGTAACGAACATTACTTGCTAGTACAACTACTGCGGTGATCTCTTAGACTATGTGCCGCCTGAAATTAAATATATTGCGAGTAGTAGTGAGCTGCTGCCATCTCTAGGAGACTAGGAGTTCGTCAAGGGTGTCCCCTGTTACCGCTTCTGTACGTGTTGGCTCTTGCGCCATTACTGCGGAAGTTAGAGAATTTGGGGTGCACCCCCAATGAAATCGGATGCGGTAAGTCTGTCTCTGCTTATGCATCATCTTGTCCAATGAAGCTCAGCCACCTTGTGTAGAGGACACTATCTAAGGGTACGAGGTGGTGGTAGGGGCAAAAGTTAACAAGGACAACTCCATCGGCTTGCGCCTCGGCACCTACAGGAGCAAGCCGATATCGTCCAGTGCTGTGGGTCACTGGACAGATGGTCCCGTTAAGTTGCTTGGAGTTTGATTTGGACTGGACTCCCAGACGGAGAAGAATTGGAGGAGACCCTAGACAGGGAGGAGACCCTAGACCGGACATGGTCCGGACGGGCTCAGTTCCTGAAAGGAAGGGTGGAGGTGGTACAGGTATTTATTGCATCTGTAATCACCAACCACATCTGTAATCACCTACCGCATTTGTATTTGTGTACATTTCTCTGTTTTTTTTTTCGTCCTTGTTTTCGTATGCGCTTAGCTTAGTTTTTCCTAGGGTTGGCCAGATTGGAGCAATCTCGAGTATAACCAGCCGAAATTGCCAAAATAATCTGAACTCGACTGAGGATACAGAACTCAGAATGACTCGTCCTTGTTTTCTTTGTAACGTCTGTCAAGATGTCTTGTTCCCTTTTTTGTATCACCTATCTGTCTGGATGTTTTGCGTTCTTGTCCCATTTTTGTTCTATCTATCTATCTATCTATCTATCTATCTATCTATCTATCTATCTATCTATCTATCTATCTATCTATCTATCTATCTATCTATCTATCTATCTATCTATCTATCTATCTATATTTATATGTATGTATTACTATCTTACAATAACTTGGTTAAAATGAAGGATTCTGTTATAAGGAGTTTCTTGTTCAAGTCAAAATTTCTCTCACTATAATATTGAATGTTGAAATTATAAAAGATCACAAACTATGATGTGTTCCTGTGCTTGCGTGCATAAACTAAGCAAATATTTCTCGAAAGAGATAGATAGAAGAAGCAATGATGCCCTTTTTCTGAATTGCACGTAATGATTAGATGTTTAATTTGTGCTAATTGCTACTGAAAATATTTAATTTCCAACGGTATGAATCGTAACGAATATTAATTTACCATGTCAATAAATTTTGGCCTACATACTGACAAAATATGTATAAACCGGTGTATGCCTGAGAAATGAATGGTTGTCTGTGTGTGTGTCTCTGTGTGTGTATGTGTGTGTACATGTTTATACATACACTTTATACATACGCATAAGAATACACGCACTCACATATACACCCATCCACACATGTATATGCATATATATATATATATTATATATATATATATATATATATATATAATTCTTTTTTAAAATGATGTGTTTTGAAGTTTTGCATTCGGTAAAATTTTGTTTATATTTAGTAGTTTTGACCGCATTGGTCCCTCTTAGCGTGTTGGTATCTACGAATAGTAGTACACTCAATATAATATAAATGAATATTTTCAAAGAGAAGAATTTACGGATTTTTTCTCTTACGAGGTTTTTCACGCTGACTACTGATAATTTCTTTTAAAGATTTTATCCTCAATTGTTAATTTATATTTTCCACCGGAATAGTCAATACTGAATTTTTTATTCCGAATAGACAATTTGTAACCGAAATGCATTGCGAATGAGCCCGCCATTTTCATAGATATGTAAAGATAAACATTCGGACAGCTACGACGAATTCTACGGTTGGCTATCGAGCTTGTAATGTTATGTTTTCTCTTATATTTCTTGAGTTTGTGCATGATGAACATAGAAATGCATATTTGCATTTAAATGCGAAATCACATGTGATATGTAACTGAATTCTTTTTAAAATGATGTGTTTTGAAGTTTGCTTCGGTAAAATTTTGTTTATTTTTAGTAGTTTTGACCGCATTGGTCCGTTTTAGCGTGTTGGTATCTACGAATAGTAGTACACTCAATATAATATAAATGAATATTTTCAAAGAGGAAGAATTTACGGATTTTTCTCTTACGAGGTTTTTCACGCTGACTACTGATAATTCTTTTAAAGATTTTATCCTCAATTGTTAATATATATATAATATATAATATATATATATATATTATATATATATGTATAAGTATGTGAATATATAAGTACGTATGTATTGTATGTATACACACACATATACGCACATACGTACTCGCAAACGTACAATATACATACACAAAGACAGATTAAAAACACATAGACAAACATACACACGCACGCATACGTATATATATATATATATATACATATATATATATATATATATATATATATTATATATATAGCATAACATGTGGTTGGGTGGGTGTATATGTGAGTGCGTGTATTTTTATGGTATGTATAAGTGTGTATGTATAAACATGTATAAACATGTATAAGTGTGTATGTATAAAATGTATATATATATATATATATATATAATATATATATATATATATATATAGATAATATACATATGTAACCTCGTGAGTACCGCTGCCGATTTTTTTCCCTCTGTCTTCCCTTCTCGGGATCTTCATTTCTCCTATGTTTCCGACGAAGAGCTCCGCTCGAAACGTTAAACCCCGCTTCTCCCTTCTTCCTGAGCGTCCAATAATACTTTATTTGTCCACGTCCTCGCGTGCTGCTGTGTTTTTTTTGTGTTTTCTTGTTTGGATTAACTATATATTATATATATATATATATATATATATATATTATATATATATATATGTATGTACCTATATGTATATATGTATATATTTATTATATATATATAATATATATATATATATTATATATATATATATCTATATATATATTATCTTTTACTCTTTTACTTGTTTCAGTCATTTGACTGCGGCCATGCTGGACCACCGCCTTTAGTCGAGCAAATCGACCCGGTACTTATTCTTTGTAAGCCCAGTACTTATTCTATCGGTCTCTTTTGCCGAACCGCTAAGTGATGGGGACGTAAACACACCAGCATCGGTTGTCAAGCAATGCTAGGGGGACAAACCACACACACACACACACACACACACACAAACAAACACACATATATACATATATATACATATACACGACAGGCTTCTTTCAGTTTCCGTCTACCAAATCCACTCACAAGGCATTGGTCGGCCCGGGGCTATAGCAGAAGACACTTGCCCAAGATGCCACGCAGTGGGACTGAACCCAGAATCATGTGGTTGGTTAGCAAGCTACTTACCACACAGCCACTCCTGCGCCTATATATATATATATTTATGAAATTACACACTTTCAAGACCTATATTCTTAACCTAAACTGCCATTGTAGTTGGTTATTCTCCCATTTCATTGTTAGTCTCGATAGACTCTTTCCTATATCCCTGCCGTATTCTTGGGAGTATTCTTTTGTTTTGATTATGGTATTTTTTAATGGAATAATCTTCTCATTCTTCGAATAGAAAGTCACATCAGAAACACCTATCCATCGAATGCTGTTATTTATTTGATTATGTATACTTACAAATGTCACATAACCCCCAAAAACTAATCCCCACTATCTAAGCGTTAATTAAGCCCAATTTAGTTGGAGGCGCAATGGCCCAGTGGTTAGGGCAGCGGACTCGCGGTCATAGGATCGCGGTTTCGATTCCCAGACCGGGCGTTGTGAGTGTTTATTGAGCGAAAATACCTAAAGCTCCACGCGGCTCCGGCAGGGGATGGTGGTGATCCCTGCTGTACTCTTTCACCACAACTTACTTCTGTTACTCTTACTTCCTGTTTCTGTTGTACCTGTATTTCAAAGGGCCGGTCTTGTCACTCTCTGTGTCACGCTGAATATCCCCGAGAACTACGTTAAGGGTACACGTGTCTGTGGAGTTCTCAGCCACTTACACGTTAATTTCACGAGCAGGCTGTTCCGTTGATTCGGATCAACCGGAACCCTCGTCGTCGTAACCGATGGAGTGCTTCCATTATTTGATCATATATACATACTTACAAATGTCACATAACCTCCAAAAACTAATCCCTACTATCTAAGCGTTAATTAAGCCCAATTTAATTACCTACGAAAAAAAGCATACAATACCAATGTAAGCGATCCCCACAAACTATGAATTCACTTTCCACTTTACAAGAATGAAGA
>NC_042999.1:25471890-25476890 GCF_006345805.1 Octopus sinensis
CAGTAGCAATTGTTGAAGCGATAACAAGAACAGTAATAAAGATTGAATGAATAAAGATTAAATGAGCCTACTTACCGATCATACATGCCAACAGATGAGAATGCAGTTGAGAATATTTGAAGAAAGTGGCCACATGATCTATGAGGAAGAGAAGCAGAATGGAATTGGTGAATTATAAGAGTTCAAATAGACCAATCATTACAGTTACAATTCAATATTTCATCGATGAGATTAATCATAGAGGCATATAAATTAAGTACGAGTTGCGTACTGAGATCGATCTAATCGACTGGCCTGCGCCCACAAAATTTCAGCCCTTGTGCCTAGAGTAGAAAAGAATATAGATTAATATCTGTTGGAGAGCATGTGAGTTAAGAGTTGTTAAGTTGTTAAGAATTTACGGTAGGAAGGACTGGTAGGAAGTATTTAGTTCAGGTTGTAAAGGGTCAGGATAGAAGAACTAAGTGATTAAATGGACTTGCGTTTCGAGGGTAAGTGGTTAGCTATTTCAGAGGAGCAGAGTCTATTATTGGTGCGATTGGTGGTAGAAGTGTCAGAAAGAAGTAAGATATATATGAATTAATAGTTGAAACATGTCGGGAGAGTGAAACAGAAATCACACTTGCACCGATTTTGTTTTCATCGAACTGCAGTTGATAAAATAATAACTATTTACTATACTGGTTTCAGCATATTCGACGGTCAGATTCACCTAAAAATATGAGGCGCCATTGTGCCAATGTATATATTGGACAATGGTAGAGAGAATGACCAAGATGTTCCCGGCAGCCACTTCGAATCATGATGTCAACCACTTATTCTTTGATTCAACTTATTGCTACTTGAACTTGTATTGACTCAGAACATTCGAGATCAAACCTAATCGAGCAGATCCATGATGGAATATGTTCTACAGTTGACCACACCCTGTTATTTCGTATCAAATACTTTACAACGTAATCTTCTTCATTTAAGACGATGATATATGTGTTAATGGAAAGATGGATTTTCTTTCTAGCAGGCCTAACAACCATGACTTGGCTACTTTATTGGTTTATGGCAATCATTGAATGTAATTTTGTTCGAATGCTTGGTTCTTGATTCAGGAATCGTTTAAGTAATTTTGTGAAGATCCATGTCTTTCCTCGAGGCGGAATAACCCCCATCCGCTCATCATTTCTTCACAACACTTCTAATGTGATTTGTGAAAATCGAGACAAGATCCATTTTGTATTCTATGTCATGAACGACATTGAGAATATTCATTTTAGATATGCATGTAGAAAAGCATTTATATGAATGAAAGAATTTATACCAGGTAACACTGATGTTGCAAACGATTGAAAGAAAATTTATTGCTACGAATAAAATACGGAAATAATTTTGTAGGCTGAACCAAAGCTGGTTCCAAATTATTTAACCCCGAATCAGTTCTGATTTTTGAAATGTAATCATAAGTATAGCATCTATGCTATTCCATACTTTTGCTTACCTCGGATTACATTGTCTAATGTATCATACTTCTATTTAAAAGCTTAAGGAACATTTGTGTATTATTTCTAACAAGTCTAGAGACTTCGTACTAAGCTCCGTCTTTGACGAAATTAAGGAAATGTGTAACAATGATATTGTTGGTAAGAATAGATAAGCTGTTGTGCTTTTATATATTCTGAGCGAGAAATGTTAGTATTGTTGATGTCGAGCAGTTTTATCTAAATATCTAAACAGAATAACTGAATTTGTCACTTAGAACTTGTCACTTACTTGTGGACTATCCTCAGAATTATTGATATATCGACCGCTTATATTGGCGTAATTCCATATATTCGTTGCGGAGAGATATCTCAGTTACTATTGTGGTTTAGCCTCAGGTCAGTCATGACTGAGAGTAGCTTCGATAAAAGATAACACTGTTTTTATTCGGATTTGGTGTATCTTGGAACAGATTGTCCTTTCCGTTTTTAAGATAGAAGTTTTGATTCAAAGCGGGTTTTTCAGTTCTTTTTAGCAAATTGAACGCAGACAAAGATCTCTTGTTGGCCCATTAGAAAGAGATGTAATTATTGTCTAATTCCAACTGACTTCTGACCGTGTAAGCAAACGTATGACCTAAGTGTTCCGTCCATGACTATCCTGTTTTGCGACATACGGTTTCATTTTTAAAACCTGGAAACTGTGATGTGAAGGAGATTTGGCCATTATTTCTAACATGGAAAACACATTCAGATTTTAATGTCATTCTGAGTTGTACTTTATTTTTATCGAGCTAAAAATCGATGTGACAGGATTTTGCTCAAAAGGCAATGAAGCAATTTTTAAGATGGCGGCCAGATTTTTCTTCTAGTGTTGTAGTTGTTTAGCCTTTCCCGTCCAAATTTACATTGATTTATGATATAGATTCAATCTCACAGATTGTGGAAGTATTACAATAACAGAAGCCGAAGGTTTACTGACATCAATGATGATGAAAAGTAATTCCGAACGCTGCAGGATTCAAACTTAGATTGAAAGATAACAGAATATTGGAGGACATCTGTTGAGGTTTTGGATACATTTCTGGGTTTTCTCATATATTCACTATAGGAGAAGAAAATAAAGGACATCAATATTCTAGAGGCGAGCTGATATATCTTACATTGGGACGGACGTTTTGAGGTAGAAATGGTTGAAGAATATTTTTACTACTCTCAGATTCTATAATTAAAGGCTTTCACAGAATTAACTGCATATTTCTTCTCGGTGTATCTGTAAGCTTACATCTAATTAATAAAATGTTCATTTTAATTAGTGCCTTTAAATATGTAAAAACAGGAAAAATTCACTGAGTAAAGGCCTGAATACATGGAGGGTGCGATGGGTAAATTGTCGCCATTGTATATTTTAAGTTTTGTACATACGCATTGTTGTGTTTTTGATTTTGTCGACTACACCGTATAGTAGTGGGGCACCGTTTGTGAGAGAAGCATCATGAGGCAATTCATTCTGCCAGTAATTTGGAACCTATATGCTATACTGTTTGGCATTCGTGTCGGAAGCACCAGTACGCACATTTCAGAGTGTTTGGATGTCAATCTGAGGACAGTGCTGGAAGACTCTATGCCTGGCAACAGGCCTCTGCACCATGCCACACAGGCAGGAGAACCCAGTCATAAATGTCGGACAATTTATACAAGTACATCATCCCTAATGTCTGGCCACAAAACTCCCCAGACTGCAACTTCATTCGTTATTATCTGTGGGGCGTAGCTGACCGGAGAGACCAACGAAACTCCTTGTAACCCCAAATATAAACTGAAGGCGAGGATTATGGCAGCATACATCAACTTAAACAAGGAGACCCCCCAAAAGACTTGCAGGAGATTTCGAAGTCGTCTGAAGTCCGTGGTTGAAGCAAATGGCAATTATATTGAATAAAGTTACTCTTTAGTATTGCAAGATATTATTATGTAATTTTGGCAAATATATTTGCTAAAATGAGATGTCAGTGTTATTTTCCTCCTTCCGTAATTTAGACAATTTATTCACCGCACTCGGTATGTATGTATGTATGCATGTATGTATGTATGTATATATATATATATATATATATATATATGTATATATATATATTATATATAGATATATATATATATATATATATATATATATATATATATTGATAGAGAGAGAGAGAGAAAGAAAGAGACAGATACAAACAGACAGACAGACAGACTGACAGACAGAGAGATATACATCCATGACAGCAGTGAATAGACACCAAAAACAAGATTATGTTATGTCTATTTTAGCTTGAAAATGTTTATATTGTTTTATTAACTGGCATTTTTATGTTTCAGTTTCAAAATGTGACTATTTAATCTAATCATAAAAGAACCCTACGAACTGTCCGAATCTCAAAGAGGCCATATTGTGGGTCAATTTGGATGTGGCCTGTCAGCGTAAAATCGCAGAAAACATTGAGGTCACTCTTTCTACAGTTAATTGAGTGATTGTGAAATTCACAAGGGAGAGGAATGAGTCAACATCACCTCGTCAGGTATCTCCACAAACCAGACTACTATGGTAGAGTAGCAAGAAGAAGCGACTTCTTCGACCAGCCAACATGAAGCGGAGAAAAGTTTGGGCCAGCAAGATGGTGCGGAGATCACTAGCGTTTTGGGACACTGTCATATTCTCTGATGAGTCCAGATTTACTGTATTTTCTGACAGTAGTCGAGTGTGGTTCTGGAGACTCTGTGATCAAGAATTTGATGTGAAAAGATTTCATCCAACAATGGAACATAGCAGCTATTCTATGATGGTCCGGGAAGCAATTTGGAGCAATGGTCTATAAGAGCTGGTGGAGTGTAAGGGAAATATAAACTCAAATAAATATGTGTCCATATTGCAGAAAAGACTCCTTTGGATCTTCTCCAGTGGTGAAACGTTTAAAGAAGACTCTTTATTTATGGATGGTGTGGTTTCTTTTCACACACCTAAAATGACCCAAGATTTGTTAGATGAGAATGGCATTAAAAAGCTTTCATGTCCAAACCATTTACCAGATACGAACTCTATTGAACACCTTTAGGGCATAATGGATAGGACAATTCATAAAAAGAACAACAATGCATCCTCAATACCAGATCTTTTGAGATTACTGCATGCAACTTAGCAAGGAATTTCTCAATAGAATATTCGTCATCTCATCAGTAGCATGCCTAATAGGGTCCTTGCATTGGAAAATACAAAGGGCATGTCTACTAAATATTAGATATTCACATAATATAATTAATAAATAATTTGAATGCATAATTTCAAATTTAAATAAACTCTGACAATTATAAGAGTGTCTATTTACTTCTGTCGCGCGCGCGTGTGTGTGTGTGTCTGTCTGTCTGTCTCTCTCTGTCTCTCTCTCTCTCTCTCTCTCTCTCTCTCTCTATATATATATAATATATATATACATATATATACTGACAAATATCAATGTCCTATGCGGTTGGCTTGACAATTACTGA
>NC_042999.1:25481890-25501890 GCF_006345805.1 Octopus sinensis
TTGTATAGAGGGCATTATTACACATAAATGCCTCACACTAGGAGGGACAAAGTCATTACTACCAAAATTATACTAATCATACCCAAATGCAGTTTTAAATGTCTTGCTTTGAAAAACTGCATTGGGTATGATTAGTATAATTTTGGTAGTAATGACTTTGTCCCTCCTAGTGTGAGGCATTTATGTGTAATAATGCCCTCTATACAATATATATATATATATATATATATATATATATATTATAGCTATATATATATATATATATATATATATATTATATATATATATATATATATATATGTTATGTATGTATATATATATATACACAAAAACAATAGATGGATTTTTCTTCTCTTCATTTTGAATGAAGTTATTCCATCATGCCGAAAAAAAAAAAAAACGTTTTCATCAATGTGAATATACACGAATTAAACAATAAAAACAACATTCCAAGATATAATATATTTTGTTTCACCAGTCGATATCCATACAACGAGTTTCGTTTTGCAGTCTTTATTATAGAAAACAATCTATTTTAGTGTATTATAATTAAAATTATTTTACATGTCTGTACTAAGGTATACAATATATATAGTACAGTTGTATGTCTATCTATCTATCTATCTATCTATCTATCTATCTATCTATCTATCTATCTATCTATCTATCTATCTATCTATCTATCTATCTATCTATTATATCTATCTATCTATCTATCTATCTATCTATCTTTCTTTCTCTCTCTCGCTCTCTCTCTCTCTCTGTCTCTCTCTCTCTATATATATACACACACACTTATATATGTATATATATGTATATATGTATGTATTATGTATTTACACACTCACAGAAACACACAGTCACACAAACACACGCACGCACACACACACACACGCACACATACACACACACACACATACACATGCATATACATGGATGGTGCGTATAGACTTTTTTCCTAAAAGCTTGAAACGGGAAGTGTTTCGGATTACGGAATTGTTGCTATTAGCTTTAATAAAATATATATTTCATAAAACATCTTAAATATATAAATATATATATATATATATATAGGAGTGGCTGTGTGGTAAGTAGCTTACTTACCAACCACATGGTTCCGGGTTCAATCCCACTGCGTGTCATCGTGGGCAAGTGTCTTGTACTATACCCTGAGGTCGACCAAAGCCATGTGAGTGTATTTGGTAGATGGAAAATGAAAGAAGCCCGTCGTATGTATGTATATGTATGTATATGTGTGTGTGCTTGTGTGTCTGTTTGTCCGCCCAACATCGCTTATCAACCGATGCTGGTGTGTTTACGTCCCCGTAACTTAGCGGTTTTGCAAAAGAAACGATAGAATAAGTAGTAGGCTTACAAAGAATAAAGTCCTAGGGTCGATTTGCTCGACTAAAGGCGGTACTCCAGCTTGGCCGCAGTCAAATGACTGAAGTAAGTAAAATAGTAAAAGAGTATATATATATATATATTTACTAGCAAATAGTTTTGTGCATTTCAGAATTTTACATTCGGAACAGTTCCCTTTTTATGGAAACAATCTGATTTTTACTTAAACTCAGATTGTCCACCACAATAAAGCTACGCATCAGTTTTCGTTGAATATGCTTCCTTTTCTAGCTCACAGACTACAAATACTTTCCGACTGCTTTCAGGAATTTTCTCAATGGAGATTTTTAAACGTTATTATATATAGTAATACACACACACACACGCGCGCGCGCGCGCACGCACACGCATTTTATCATTTAACTATATCAGCCATTGAACTGCATCTATGGTGGGGCACAGCCTTGGAATGTTTTAATCGAAAGAATTGCTCTCAGTACTTATTTTTAAAGCGTGCTACTTGTTCTAGAAGTTAGCTTTGTCGGACCGCTAGGTTACTGGGACGTAAGGAAACCAACACGGCCTGCCAAGAGCGTTGGTAAGGAAAAAGACGAACGTGCACGCATACATACATTCACATATATACCTCTATGTCCATCTGAATTTGTATCTGAGTGTGTGCATACATACATGTATATATATATATATATATATATATATATATATATATATATGTATATATACATATTTATATATACATTATTTATTCTTAATAGAATTGAAGGATAAACTCACATTAATGTTAATATCAGGTAGTTAGCATGAAATAGATGACATTTTTAGTATTTTTTCAACTGCCAGACTACAACTTGTTTCTTTGGAGTTATTCAGTAGTGCCTTGACATTTATTTCAAGTATTTAGGAAGCAGGTCATTTTGCCCTGCTCCCTTAATCTATCTATCTATGTATCTATCTATGTATCTATCTATCTATCTATATAATTATTAATATGTATATACATATTATATAGATACAACATTATATATATATATATATATATATATATAGATATATATATAGATATATATAGTATATGTAGATGTCTGTGTGCGCATGTACACGTCTCTGTACACAGTTTCAGTCTACCAAAGCCAACCATAAGGCTTTACTCGGTTGAAGTCTACGACAAAAAACACTTGCCCAAGTTGACACACATGTGACTGAACTCAGAACCATGCGTTTGGGAAGCAAACATCTTAGCACTAGTATGTGTATGTTTGTAGATAAGTGCATGTAAGCACACACCCATATTCACACACATGCGTCTATCTGCTCATGCCTCTTGTGAGGCTATACATTCACATATATATCCATCTGTCTATCTCACCACCAATTCACCTATCACGCGTTTGAAAGAATTAATGATATAAGATCACTTGTTGATCCTAGATTTGGAACTACTCCATGCATTATACCTTTTACAATATTCTCTGCTGTCACCAGATAGCTCTTAAATTTGCAGATAGTTTCAGGCTAATGCGTGTATGACATATAACATTAACTGTGATTAAATTCAGAAGAAAATATACTATTTATGTTATAGCTTTATTATTTATTTTTTTCCTACATTTGTTCCACATTCTCTGCGTGTTGTGTGTTATGTTGTTAGTTACCTGTTACTTTTTGTGTGTGCTACGAAATATACAAAACAGTAATCACGAACGAACATGCTAATTCGGTTTGTATGCTATCATTTTATTATATACCACACTGCTAAATGAAAGGAAAAAAAAGAATGACTAACGGGTATATACTATGGGATAACTTTTGATTGTAAAATAGTAATCACTGCTGTCATATTTAATGTGGTTTGAAAAAAAGGGGCTGTACTGATGAGTTCAATTCATTAGCTTCAGGATAATTTGTGGTAAATATAATCAGGGGACTCAAGCAACATCGCTAAAAATAAATTCAACACTGGCTAGTTATTCGTTGTTTCATAAATTTCAAATGTTTTGAATTCTACAATTGTCTCTCTTGCACTTTAGCAAAATTATTAAGATATATGATATAATTTTTCTCATTACCCGTATCATTAAGATTAATTAAAACGGGCTACTTTCAGTTTCCGTCTACCAAATCCACTCACAAGGCTTTGGTCAGCCCGAGGCTATAGTAGAAGAGACTTGCCCAAGGTGCCATGCAGTAGGACTGAAACCGGAACCATGTGGTTCCTGCGCCTAATTATATTACATGATATACTATGAATATAATATAACATAATATTATATAACATAAACAATTATTTAAAAAAAAACATAAAAGGCCAACACATTGTTTCGACTTACGTACATTTTCTGATATACATACACAAAAAACGTTCCTTATATAAAGTCACTTCAGCATCCTAGTTTAAAGATAGATGAAATCACGTGTGAAAGTACCCCTGGATTGTAAATTAATTCAAATATCCATTTGAATTAACTTTTACAATCCAGCCGTCCTATATATATATATATATATATATATATTATATATATATATATCTATAATATATATATATATATAATATATATATATATATACTATTATATATATATATGTATATATAATATATATACCATATATATATACATACATATATATATGTATGTATATATATAATATGTATAATTATATTATACATATATAATATATATATATACATGTATATATATATAGTTATATCTATATATACATATATATAGATAAATACATATATATATATATATATATATATATATATATATATATATGTATATATATATATATACATAATATATATACAAACATATATATATAAACACACATATATCTATATACATATATATATACGTATATATATATATATACATACATATATATATATATACACACATATATCTATATACATATATATATACGTATATATATATATATATACATACATACATATATATATATATATATATATATATATATATATATATATATCTATATATATTATATATATATATATATATATGATAATATCATATGTTTTTTTCCTAGCAGAATAATGAAGGCGCAAGAGTGATAGTATTCTTAATTTAGCAGCTGCAATTAGAATTTAGATTTATAGAATTTGACATTCCATCCCAAACCAGCATGGAAAGGATATTAAATTTTGAATCCACAGTTCAGATGCAATATTCTGAAGCTTCCTGTATATTTTTATTTGCCGTTAGCTTAAAGTATTAATTTTGCACTTACAATTTTTCTACTAGACCATTCGTTTTATATGCAAACCCTTTTCAAATAACAATCAATTCATATGCAGATAATGGTAAAAAGCTTGGAAAGCAAATTACTCATTTCAAAATGTTTAGGCTATATAAAAGATAAATTCTACAAATTTAGAAGAAAATTTTATTTGGAAAAATCTCTTGTTAAATTAAAGGACGCTAATCAGAAAGCCGTGCAACAAATATTAGATGAAAAGTTCGAGGTAATGTTGTCCTGCTCTCCAAGCTGCGGGGTGGAATCATTCGACGGATAAAATAACATAAAGGACATTGTGATCAGCGATGTGTAACAACATCTGATGATCTGGCCAGTCAAGTGATCACCATTCCTTGTATCGAGACAATTTTCTTTGTCTTAGTAGTCTCGTAGGCACTCAGTATATTTCAAACAGGGCACTGTATAGCTTGCTGAGTTATTGCTGCAACAGAGAAAATATTAGTGCAAAACCTTTCACAGAATCTAATTTATTAGAAAGGCATGCCATAATTTCTGTGGTAGAATCGGTATGATGATCGTCGTAACTGGTATATACTGTATGTCATTTGAGTAGCATCAATTGGTTTATTATTCATGTTCTCAACATTGACTGTTGCCATATGTAATAAAATATATATGAAATACCTAAACCGGTAATTTCTGCTGTAATGGTGTCTTCTGTGGATAAAGCAAAATGAAACGATGCTAGAAAATTGACATTTTCAGTATATAATTCTGCCATCTCTCACGATACTAATATTCAGGCCTTCATTAGTATTCAGTGCTTTTATTTGTTAAATCTATAACTTTTCTTTTTTGATATATCATATTTTTCGATATTTATCGCCACAAATGTTCAGCTGTCATACACGCCTAGCTAAAATCATAATGATTTCAAACGGTCATTAAGTCTTTAGTATCATTTCCTTGAAGTACGATCAGGATATGTATTGTAAATGATAATTGACGGTGAAACAGTGAATGAGAAAAAGAAAGATGTATTCTTCTCACTGAATGACATTTTTTCTTGAGAACTAAGATGAATGAGAAAATAAAATACAACTTATAGAAGGATTAGATGGAATGTTTCATGGACAATAATATTAGAAGATATTATTTTATTCTACACAAAAGAGAATAATCTATTCTATCAGATGTTCTACACTTCATTAGTTGTTTTATGCTTCACCCAAGCCATTTTTCTCGGGGCAGCTTCGGTGAAGATCAAGATCATATATATTCAATATATCGTAGCACACACACCCCTTCTCTCTATTTCTCTCTCTTTCAAACACACGCACATACGTACACACGCACTTGTACACTCACTCTCATACAAAAAGACAGAGGCACATACGCTCGTTCAAACTTATATATTCTCTCTCGGTTCCATATTCTCACCCTATGATTTCTAATGTTTAAGCGTGTACATAAGATATTTTCCCATATAAAGAGGTACATATACATACATACATCTATATGCGTGGCATCTTAGGCAAGTGTCTTCTACCATAGCCTCGGGCCGACCAAAGCCTTGTGAGTGGATTTGGTAGAAGGAAACTGAAAGAGGCCTGTCGTATATATATATATATATATATATATATATATATATATATATATATGTGTGTGTGTGTTGTGTGTGTTGGTGTATGTGGGTGTGTGTGTGTGTGTATATAAATGGCGGTGCCCCAGCATGGCCACAGCTCGTGAGCTGAAACTAAATAAAACAAATACAAATAAATATATATATATATGTGTGTGTGTGTGTGTGAGTGTATTTGTATGTGCGTCTGTGCTTGCCCCCCCCCCACAATCGCATGACAACCGATGTTGGTGTGTTTACGTCCCCGTCGCCAAGCGGCTCGACATAAAAGACCGATAGAATAAGTACCAGGCTTACAAAGAATAAGTCTTGGGGGTCTGTGTGCATATTACTAAAATGGCAACGGTGCCCATACGAGTGGCAGGTTGAATTCTGAGATCACTCAGTATAAGGAAAAGGGATATTATGCTACTCCTAAAGAGAATTATTTTTGTGTTATCTGGATAGCTACTCCCAACTATGGTCACGACAAAACGTCAAACTTACAGGCAACCCAACGTCACTACACTAAGGAGATGAACTCGGTGCAACAGATGAGCTCCTAGGAGAGGCAGAAAATGAAGCTCTATTCCCTAGAAAGAAGACACGAAACATATACATATGTATGTATGTATTATGTGTGTATGAATGGATGGATATGGAAGACCCCTGAAGGTGTATGAACGCCACTGGATTGTACTAAATATCCAGTCATCTCTACTTAGACTAAACACATGCTTGAAACTGCTCCCACCAATCCCTAGATATTTTTCTCTCTCTGTTTTTCCTTTGTTCTCTGTCCGTCCCCCACCACTTCAGTATTTTCTGTCCAAGAGAATAGACTCGAAACTTCAAAGATTTCTCCATTCTTCCCGAGCGTTAAACTATACACCTTCTTGTTCCTTCACATGTTTTCATTTTTTGTTTTCTGTAAATTTGAACTATTGGATACATACATACATACATACATACATACATACATACATACTCATACTACATACATACATACATACGTACATATATATTATACATATATATATACTATATATATATATATATATATATATATATATGTATATATATATATGTATATATATATATATATATTATAGATATATATATGTATAATATATAATGTATATGTATATATATAATATATGGATATATATATGTATATATATGTATATATATGTATATATATGTATATATATGATATATATGTATATATATATTATATATATATATATATATATAATATATATATATACACAACTTACGGAACGACAGAAATTATAATTGTATTTTTTCTGTTCCTCTTTCCCCATCTCATCCTCCCTCTCTTTCTCTCTCTACCTTTCTCACTTGTGCTGTAAGCTTTCAGTTAGAGATTTGTGAAATACATTTGACATTATGGATTCTTTGAGTTTTGTTTGGTTAATCTTTAACGAAAATTTTACGGGTTTTCCAGAAGCATAAACTGTAGAATATGCTGTGACAGTATTAAACGATGTATCAGTTTAAGAAATCATAGATAAATTTATAGAAGGCTATGAAAAAATTAAACCAAAAGAACATCATCTGAACACTAACTTTAGACACTTTATACACTCACAGATAGATGATGTAAATACCATTTACAGTGTAAACACTTTGATCAAAAAACGAGAAAACAGTGAATATACAAAACATAAGAACATAAATGCTGTCGCATTACTCACTATAAATAGTAAGTATATCTCCCTCATATCAACACACTTCTGTCTTTTATAAAAGAACGTGACAATAGATACGACAGTAGATGGTCAAACAGATGTGTACCTTTGGTTTGAAGATAATCACACTTTCACCAACACCAGCACCACATCACGAGCACCAGCATCACCACCAGCAGCGCCACGACTAGCACCACCATCGCCGCCAACACCACCGACGCCGCCGCCGCCGCCGTCACCGCCACCATCATACCACCACCACTAAAACAACAGCTACAGAAGTAAAAAAGGGAAGGCTTTTGTTCAACAACAAAATTCAAGCCTTCACGTTATTGCTTAATTCCAGGTCATTCCTGACCCAGTACAACTATAGGGTCAAATGTGTTCTATGTATGAAAATCCTTGCTTTAATTTTGGAGATAGTGTATCTAGGACTATATCATTTCCTGTGTTCTCTAAAGATCAACGATTAAATATGTTGCACTCGTTATTCAGAGATAATATTTCTCACACCACATTATATCGTTTATCCATTTCTTGATAGAGGTCATGATGAAATTTGACGGAGATTTCGCTCTATTTCTTGCAGATCGAGTAGGCAATGTGGTGAATCCTACTGCATCATGGTCATGTCGGTATTTTGTTAGTTCTGTTTAAATCCAGGTCAGATTTGAGGAGATCTGTGATAAAAAAATCTCTGTAACCATCTTGTCTTTCAGCTATTTTAATATATGAGAATTTTATTAGAGGGATGTTTTAGCTACCATTTTTTTAACTGTTCAATCAAGCGTGCAGTTGTTCGCTTCGACATTGATCTGTGCCTCTCAAATGCAACTGAAGGGTCATATGGTCAGAGGCTTCCAGCTATGACAATCCTGTCTTTTTTAGAGCTATGTAGCACCACTCTATACTTAAGACACTTGGATGAGATTTGAGGAAATTGTGCTGCTAGTTCTAGCGTGTCAAGTGACCAGGTACACTCTTACCACTGATCCCGTATAACACGTAGACCAGCAAACTGCACAAATATATATTATATTCTTCAATTAACCTAGCAATGTGTTTCCTATTTTGTATTTCACCTTCTATACCTCGGCTATCTGGACACCTCAAATTGAATTGTCTTGCGGAAACGGTTATATACTATTTATAGTGATTCTGAAATTGTCAATTAAGAATGACTGCTTTAGGGTAAGAAGCAATGCGGTATTGAAAATATTACCTGCTTCACAAATAGCTGTCTTGTGAACACGTATATCCATCCAAGAGGATTGTTAAATCAGTGATTAAAGAAAGAAGAAAGTAATATATGGCATATACGTGGATGGACTCACCATGACTAAGTGGGTAATTAAGGAATATTGAGCCATGCATGCGTATATAGCGACACTTAGGTACGTGCGTATGTATGTATGTATGTATGTATGTATCTATGTATTATACATGCATGTATATATACACACATCACATCGCTATGTATATACACATACACACACTGCACTCGCATACATGTATATATACACTCACGCAACATACGCATACCTGCATACAAATACATACATAATACACATACATCATACATACATGATACATACTATACATGCATCATCCATACATACATACAACATACATATACATGCATGACATACATGCATATACATACATACAATACATACATGCATTCACATGCATACACATACTACATACATGCATACATACATACATACAAAACATACATACATACATTACATGATACATACATACATACATACATACATACCTACTGCATACTACATACATGACATACATACAACATACTACATACATACATACGTCATACATGCATACATACATACATACATACATACATACATACATACATACAGGCATTCATACATACATGCATACACACATACATACATACATACATAGCATACATACATGATACATACATACAAATACATACATACATGCATACATGCATGCATACTACATACATACATACATACCTAACATACTACACATTCATCATACATCATACACACATACACATCATACTGCTACATATACATACATCATACATAAATCATACATACATAACATACATACATACTACAGGCATTCATACCTATCATACCATACATAAACATACCGTACATACATACGATACATACATACACATACTACATACATACATGCATACATCATACATACATACATACAGGCATTCATACATACATGCATACACCACATACAACATACATCATACATACATGACTACATACATACATACATACATAGCTACATTAAGCATACATACATACATACATACATCATACATACATACATACATACATACATGCAGCATACATACATATACATACATACATACATACATCACACCTACATAGCATACATACACATACATACATACGATTCATACATACAATACATCATACATACATGCATACTACATGAACATACATACAAGCACATACATACATGCATACATGCAGACATTACATACATACATAAGATACAGGCATTCAACATAATGCATACGCACATACATACATACATACATGCTACATACATACTACATACAACATACATACATACATACATACATACATACATACATACATACAGCATATACATGCATACATACATAACATACAGACATACATGGACATACATACACACACATACATACATCATGCATACACCATACATACATACATACATACATACAGGCATTCATACATACATGCATACACACATACATACATATATACATACATACATATACCACGTGTTCGGCCACTAATTGTGAATTTGTTTTTAAACGAGAGAGAACCCATTCCCAGTCGAAGTTAGAGACTCTAATTTTCGATTAATAAATATTTATTACTTTACTTCTTACACAAAATAAAAATTTTTAATTTTTTGTCGTTGGTAGCCATGCATATTTCTATTACACCCTCTTTAAATTGGTCGGAGCTGCGTAGCTCGAGACAAATTAAATTAAGCTAAATTTAACCGTCTATGAAGTTTAATAAAAACAGCAAGAATACTGAAGATAAGAGATAGTTCATATTTTAAACGACATTCTTTTACTCTTTTACCGTTTTAACTGCTAGAGCAGGACTTATTCTTTGTAAGCGTAGTACATATACTATTGGACTCTTTTGCCGAATCGCTAAGTTACGGGGAAGTAAATACACCAACATCTGTTGTCAAGCGTTGTGGGGGGGGGGCAAACATATATAGAGACACAAAAATAATATATATTTACATACATACATACTTACATTTATATATATATATATATTATATATATATATATATATATATATATATATATATATATATAGGGAGATTTTACGAAAAAAACAAAAGACGAAGACAGGTAGTGTACCAAACAAAGAGATGTATTAGTATGATACATCTCTTTGTATCATACTCAGAATTGAAAAAATCTTTAACGTTTCGAGCCTACGCACTTCTAAAGAAAGGGACACAGAAAAAACAAGAAGAGAAAAAAATGTGTGTAGTGCTAACGATCTATCATGGCGACTGATATATATATATATATATTTTTATATATAATATATATATATATTATATATATATATAATATATATATATCTATATATATATATATATTCAAATATATAAGGAATGCCCATATTAGGACATTCCTTATATATTTGAATGTATATTATATAGTCTATTGACTAACTTCTGTTTCTCACTTGACCGCTGGTAGCGGATAATTTTTCTAGAATTTTTGCTACCCTTAAATTATATATATATATATATATAATATATATATATATAGGAAGGGCTTCTTTCAATTTCCGTGTACCAGATTCACTCACAAGGATATAATATAAAACACTTGCTCAAGGTGCCACGGAGTGGGGGTGAACCCGGATCCATGTGGTTGGGAAGCAAGCGTCTTACGACATAACCACGTCTGCGACTATATTTAATCTTTGTTTTTTCATTCTAAATCGTTAACGATTAATAGTGGAGAACAGAGAAAAATGTCCTTCGCGACGGTCTGAATGACTTTCCAGGGTTTTTAATCTATTATTATTTGGATTTTTTGTACAAGGTTAAGAGTTCTGTTGGTATTATAAACCTGTGCATTGGCGCAGGAGTGGCTGTGTGGTAAGTAGCTTGCTCACCAACCACATGGTTCGGGGTTCAGTCCCACTGCGTGGCACCTTGGGCATGTGTCTTCTACTATGGCCTCGCCCCGACCAAAGCCTTGTGAATGGATTTGGTAGACGGAAACTGAAAGAAGCCCGTCGTATATATGTATATATAGGTGTGTGTGTTTGTGTGTGTGCGTTTGTCCCCCCAACATCGCTTGGCAACCGATGCTGGTGTGTTTATGTCCCCGTAACCTAGCGGTTCGGCAAAAGAGCCCGATAGAATAAGTACTAGGCTTCCAAAGAATAAGTCCTGGGGGGGGGGGCGATTTCCTCGACTAAATGCGGTGCTCCAGCATGGCCGCAGTCAAATGGCTGAAACAAGTAAAAGAGTAAAAGAGAATACGTTTTGCTTTCTGTTGCTGATGTTGCATCTATGTCAGCGACTTCTACGTCCTGAGCAACTTTGCCTGCGAAAAATCGTTAACTTTCAACAGAGTTATTTCAGTACCAATATGCTGCGCTTCTATGGAATTGATAACGCGTGCCTTTTTATTCACAGTGTCAACCTGATGTCTGACATCATTTGTGTGAAAAGGAAAAAATCTTAGAATAAAGCTTTGCATGAGGTGTCCTCAGAAAACCGACATACTGTGTGTGTGTGTATGTGCGTGCGCGCATGTATTTGTGTATGTATGTGTATATATACATACATATGTACATACATGCATACATATATACATACACACACACACACACACACACACACACACACACACACATATTATATATATATATGTACAAGGTGTTTCAAAAAAATTGCTATCATTTCGCAATAACTTTGCCAGTTCTTGTTCAAATGACTTCAAATTTTAACATTATGTGTTGAAGCAGGTCAAAATTTTATGTT
The DNA here is from genome assembly GCF_006345805.1 of Octopus sinensis. Taxonomy (NCBI): domain Eukaryota; kingdom Metazoa; phylum Mollusca; class Cephalopoda; order Octopoda; family Octopodidae; genus Octopus; species Octopus sinensis. Next base: position 25,494,878 of record NC_042999.1, read on the forward strand.
TAATGTTTGATACGTTTCTATTTTCAGGTATAGAAATGGCATTCACTGGAAAAGAAAAGGCATTTTGTGTGTTGGAGTATGCTCAAACACAGTCGAACAAGACTGTGCAGCGTACATTTAAGAGAGAGTTCTCTAAAAAGTAACCAATGGAAATGCAGATTTGGACATGGCACAAAAATTCAAAGAAGAGGGCTGTCTGTGCAGGGCAAAAAAATCTAGATGACTACTAACATCGGAAGAGACAGTCGAGTGGGTTCGCCAAAAACTCTTGCGAAGCCCTAAGAAGTCCATAAAAAGAAGTCCCCAGGAAACGCTTGCTAATAAAACCCTATAAGCTGCAGCTCGTTCAGGCCATAGCAACAGATGACAAGCGAAAGCGCAAACATGGGGCTATGTGGAGGGCCTCATCTATATGCCTCCTCTTTCTGCAAACCTAGAGAAACTCGAACACAGAATCACTACCGCAATGGAGACTGTTATCCAATACATGCTGCAACGTTTTTGAAAAGGTTCCAAGACGCAACGAAAATTTTAGGAAAATAAAAATAGGAAATAAGTGGAAATTTTACCGGTGAGTGTGTTACCTTATAAGGCACAAAAAGAAAATGACTCTCCCCAGACAACAGAATATGCTTCAACAGACGAACTCATATAAAGAATCTTGCAAACCAAATCCCCAAAAAATATATATGTATGTAATATATATATCTATAATATATATATATATATATATATATATTATTATATATATATATATATATATATATATATATATATATTAGTATGTATGTATATATGTATGTATGTATATATATAATATATATATATTTAAATGGATGAATGAATTCTTTTGTTTACTGCTAACATGAAAAATTCAATAAACAGTTGCCAGGGTAGCAAAATTCACGAATGAAGCGACCTATTCAAAGGTAAAAACTCCGGGTTAATGTGCTGTAATTTGTGTATTATATATATATATAGATAGGTAGATAGATTGTGTGGAGGTAGGCATTTTGAGTGCTTAAGAAATTTCCTACTCCATGTTATTTGGGTCTTGTTACAATTACTTCGAGTCATTTGTATGTTTTTGCGAGTAAAGTTAGGTAGATGAAAACTGAAAACTGTCGTGTGGACTGTGCGTGATACTGTGTGTCAAATTTAACGAAATTGAGAGTTATATTAAGAGTACAAGATTCTGTAAAAAAAACAGCCATTTTAATTAAAATATAATCGAATCGTTTTGCACAGTCATCATGTCGGCATTCAGCCCACTGCAAGTGCACTTGAATGCGTGTGCGAGTGCTCACATCTGCGTGTATGTGTGTCCGCACGCGAGCACGTACTCGTGTATGTGTGTGCGTGTGCGGAGGTGTGATTGAAAGGTTCAGTTTTGTCTAGCATTTAATTGTAAGATTGTGGTTTAGATTCTTGGACCGGGCGACGCGTTGTGTTCTTGAGCAAAACACTTCTTTTCACGTTGCTCCAGTCCACTCAGCTGGCAAAAAGGAGTATATATATGCATTTATATATATAATATATTTATATTATATATATATATATATATATATATATATATATATATAGATATATATATATATATATCTATATATATATATATATATATATATATATTATATAATATATATAATATATATATATATATATTATATTATATATTATATATATATGGAGGCACGTGGCTTAGTGGTTAGGGTGTCAGCATCATGATTATAAGATTGTGGTTTCGATTCCTGACCGGGCGACGCGTTGTGTTCTTGAGCAAAACACATCATTTCACGTTTCTCCAGTCCACGCAGCTGGCAAAAAATGAGTATACACACCACACACACACATATATGGAGGCACGTGGCTTAGGGGTTAGGGTGTCAGCATCATGATCGTAAGATTGTGGTTTCGATTCCTGGACCGAGCGACGCATTGTATTCTTGAGCAAAACACTTCATTTCAAGTTGCTCCTGTCAATTCAGCTGGCAAAAATGAGTAACGCTGCGATGGACTGGCGTCATACACCATAGAAACCGGGAAACCGAGCCCATGAGCCTGGCTAGGCTTTAAAAGGCCGCATTTATTTATTAATTATTGCGACCAATAGAAGATTCGTCAGAAATGTGTGCATACAAATGTTAGTACGTATACATAAGTGATCTTAGTGCTCTGTCTCCCTCTTTTCCTCTCTTTCTTTTACATAAATATGTGTACACACGCACAAACGCGTGCGCGCATGCATACACACATACACACACTCACACATACAAACACACATATATGTATATATACAAACCTAAGTACATATTTCAAAATTATGCATTTTTACGAGGAAAAGTGCTTTTTTCAGTGAGCTGGTAGTAGCAGTCATCGTCGTCGTCATCGTTGTAGAAATTGCTGTTGTTGCTATTGTCTTGGATGTATTATTATAGAGGGATTAGGGCGATAGAATCAGAATTGGCAGAGCACCCAAAAAATGCCTCCCAGTCCTTACTACAATTTCCACGTTATAGCTTCAATACCTATAGATATTTATTTAACCTTTCATCTTATGTGAATCAATAACATAAATATCTATCAAATACTTGGTTATATTTACTTGACTGTGATCTTAACCCAATATTTTTAATCGCATTATTTTGTATCCAAAGATCGGTTGCACCTCCGACCAGCTATCTGATATCTACTTTCCATCAATTATCGATCTTCCCTTTTACCGTCTAGTAACAAAAAGAAATTGTTCTCTTTACTCAAAATTCCTATAATTAAGAAGTTGTTAATCATAAAAAGAACAGAACATAAAGAATTAAAGAAAAAAGTAAACGCTCTTTAGTCATCAGAAAAAATAAAACACAACAAATATCTGTAATATCTTCTGTGAAATTAGATGAAAGGATTATCATCTAAGGAAACACATGAAAAATAGTAAATCAATGAATAGAAACTATCTTGTGGAAACCTCTAATGAAAACTGAACGGTTTTAATTAAGGACACTGATGTTACTGGTTGACAACTCAATTAACAAATCGCTTTGTAAAGTTCTTACAAGATTATGGTTAATTAAAGTATTTGGGAGAAGGAATCGGGATGAGGAAACACAAGTATGTATTAACCTACCGAAACAGATGATGTTTGCAGTAAAGTTAAGAATCAATGCTTTATTGACTGTTTCAATTCTTACTAGAATCTATATCATTTCGATTACAACTTGAAAGTTCTTTGCCAAATTATAAAGCCATAATATCATATTCTCCTCTCGTGAAATAACAAGAATTGAATACTGAAACGGAAAGTAATATTTTGCTGCGATTAGATGCTTTTGAAGAAGTGTGAGTTCTAAGTTAGCACAAACTGCGATTCGGTTTTCATCCATTTTGAAATAATTCCGTTTTAATTTCACTTGTAATTACCTTTGAGGAAACTCTTGACTTCTTAATAGCTATTTTCCTTTCCGACTTGAACATTGATCTCTCAGAAGAAAGAAGCTGTTGTCTGCGATAAATGTGAAGAGCAAAAGTAGGAGATGCTTGCTTCAGCATATTTGTCTCAGGCAGAAGAGACATAAGAAATAATAGGGAGAGAAAAACAAGAAAAATATTAATTACGTCTTACTTTAGAGCAACGAATCGTTGTGAATCTCGCTGGAATTTTGTAAATCTATTGTTATGCGCCATTTTCACCATTTTGGTATGCTATATGTTATACTGGTAGTATGACTGTAGAGTTTAGCTAATATTGTGTCACAGGTGGACATATACACAATGTCATTATATTCAATATCTTTTGTGAACATGAAGTGGAGAAACAGCCGGTTTAATTTCAATCCAGTGATTGGATTTGGTCAACAAATATGTACTTTCTTTGAGTGTCCAATTAAATGATGCTTACAGACCCATAACGGCTCAAGTAAATCTGATAGTGACTTACATATGTCTCAACTTTTGGCAGACATTCCGAACATTGAACTACTGATGCGTTTATAGTGCTTTGCATACAGTGTTAGCTAAAATTTATAGATTTTCTCTCCAGAGCTACATTGAAACAAAACCATGATTACACGGCAAGCATTTCGTAAATATAAAATCTATTTTGTTAGATTATTTATGATTTGGTAGACCAATGTTTAAACCATGGCTGTATTATCATCACGTTGACTAAAATTTTATGATTAAATTTTTTTTTATTATTCTCTCATAGGCAGTCAGTTGGCAGACATTTTGGTATGACGGAATAAATTCCTTGTAGTGTGTATTTATCTCTATTTACATTTTGATTTCAAATCATGCCGAGGTCGAATTTGCCTTTCATTCTTCCGTGGTCGTTAAAAGAAATACCAATCGAGTATTAGGGTCGATGTAGTGGTATCCTGCTAACCACACTCAGAAAATCAATAGAGGTCATAATTTATAAATGTATACATCTTATCAGTGAATCGTCCAGTAATTGTCTCTATTACCGAGAGCATGCTCATATAAATAGCAAACTGCTGTTTGAAATAAAAATCAAAACAAAAACAAAAAAAACAACAAACAACGAAGAAACGACACAAAATGTTGTAGAGTTATGTCAACATGTATTTTTCTTTCATTAAGTTATTTATTTTGCAGAAGAAATTTACCGTACAATGTAATAATTTGCTCAAATCATTTACCATTTCAGATTTCTGCAAACATTATTATACAAAATGTTGTTTTGTCCCAAGTAAGCATGGAAATAAGACAAATAGCCAGCATGATTCACTGTTAGTACATTATATCTTGGATATTTTCCTGAGACATATGGAGTCTGTTAAAACGTCCGTCAGGAAGTAGTGACGGTGTGAGAAATATAAATGGTTCATTTTGTGAATCGATATAGTAAACTACAAAGGTTTCGTTATATATCAGAGTTTCAAATAGAGAATCCACGTCCGGTGTTCGAAATTAATCTTGTTTGGTTTAACACTGCATTTTACTAACTTCCGTTTCAACCAAGAGCTTGTAATTGAAAATCTTAGTCCGTTCCGGTGAAGAGACTTCAGCAAATCTCTATTATAAATTATTGAAGCCAATATTTGCAGCAAACATTTAAACAACAACAATTGCAATAGCAGTAGGAATAAGATTATGAATATTTTTCCCTTTGATTGGGCATAAAGCCAATTTAAGAGAGACGTAGTATAATCGATTAAGAATAATTTAGCAATTAATAATTACTTACGCAGTTACAACGTTAGAATTTCATGGAGAGGTGGCACACGGAAGAACTGATTATATCGATCTCTGCTTCTTGAATGGTACTTTATTTCATCGTTGTTGAAAGGATAAAATAAAGAGTTGGTGTCGGTGGGATTTGTACGCAGAATATAAAAATTATCCATGCTCTAACACTTCTAACACGTTGCTACATTCTAATTCAGTTAGTAATGTTAGCTAAACTCGATTTTACGTTAGCTGGAGTCGAAATGAAGTCCTGTTTTAAAATAATATTTCCTATGATTATAGATAATCTATTAGTAATTGCTACTTACATAGAATTTCATTGAGTTTTCTGATTTTAGTACTCAAATCAAATGTAAATAACTTCAACCAGAAACCCAAAACAATTTATCTTTATTTGCTTCGGTCATTAGGCTGCGGCAATTCTGGGGCACCCCCTTGAAGATTTTTTTGTAGTTGAATGATTCGACCTCATTTCCTTTTTGAAGTCTAGTGTTTATTCTATCGCACCCTTTTGCCGAAACGCTAAATTACAGGGCCGTAAACGCACCAACACCGATTGGCAAGCGGCGGTGGGGGACAAACACAGACACAAATACACACACGCGCGCGCGCATTTATGACGGGCTTCTTTTAGCTTCCGTTTATCAATCCACCTACAAGGCTGTGGTTGGTCCGAGGCTATAATAGCAGAAGACATTTTGCCCAAGGTGCCATGCAATGGGGCTGAACCTGAAACCATGTGGTTTGGAAGCAAGCTTCTTATCATATGGTCACTCATAAGTTTGTAGATAAAACCTATGAAAAGCTACGATGTATCTCACCACTGCCACAGATCCAGGGATGCAATATGCGGCCTATGATAATACAGTCAATTAAGTTATTCTGTAGAAATATGTGAAGATATTTTGAATACTGGGATTCTTTGAATAGCATAATTTCACACATTTTCTCTATTCTGGAATAAGGACATTGTTGTCAGTCAGATGAAATATGAACACATTACTTTAAATATTGCAACCAAAAACCACATGTTATTTATACTAGCAAACAGTTACCTGTTGTTCTAATGACGTCTAAATAGCAAATGTTATGACATTTTAGCTTAGAAGAAAAGCTCAAAGTTACGGACAGAAATTATATAGTAAATTGAATTAATTACTATATATTATTATGCATTATTTCATCGACCTCAATGGAATAAATGAAGAGTTTACTGAAATGAATTTGAATACTAAAACCCAGAGTGCTACAGTTTCTGTGACTGTATGGCTTCTTTACATCAACACCCATATTAATTTTGAATATAGGGAAAAGATCCTCAATTTTAGAGTGGAAGTAATCGATTGTATCGTCCTTCTGTGCTTGACAGACACTGTATTATGATACTACAGAATGAATCCAGTCAACAAGGGAATCCCAATGTGATCGCTCGGATTGCAAAATAGAAAAAAATTTAAATCACGTCATATCTTCTTTAGAATTTCACATTAGATCAAGCAATTCGGATTACACAACAACTGAAATACAATAGCAAAGTCACAAGTGGAATGCTTTTGCTAAATAGCACTGCTCGAACAGGAAAGGCAATGGATCCAACAAACCACAATGTCTAGAGTTTATGAATTTACCTCCCCATTGCAAACACATACGTATATGGCTGTGTGATTAAGAATATCGTTCTGCAACGATTTGGTTTCATGGTCAGTCCAAAGGTGCAGCAATTTGGGTAAGTCTATGCCAAGTTGTCAAGTGATGGTTGGGGAGTGACAAGCACAGACACACAAATACATACATACATATATACA